>NC_085042.1:8237295-8414795 GCF_963692335.1 Osmerus eperlanus | reverse complement strand
AGGAGAGGTGAGAGGCAGGGTGAGGGAGGGAGGGAGGAGAGGTGAGAGGCAGGGTGAGGGAGGGAGGAGAGGTGAGAGGCAGGGTGAGGGAGGGAGGAGAGGTGAGAGGCAGGGTGAGGGAGGGAGGGAGGGAGGAGAGGTGAGAGGCAGGGTGAGGGAGGGAGGAGGGGGAGAGGTACCTGAGTGGCAGAAGGCGATGGCCTGGCAGGCCAGGTTGTGGATGAGGACCGGGAGGTCCGTGCCCTCGGGCAGCACCATGGGCACGTCGGCCTCCAGCATCTGGCACAGCCTCTGGGCGGCGCTGAACAGCACCCTGCCCGTGCTGGGGTTGCAGTGGTGCTCGTACAGGTCGCTGTGGCGAGGAGGGATGGAGGATAGTGTTTGGTGAAGTGCGACAGATCCCCCCCCTCTCCACCTCCCCTCACCCTGCCTCCCTCCCTCCCTCCCTCACCCCCCCTCTCCACCTCCCCTCACCCTGCCTCCCTCCCTCACCCCTCCTCTCCACCTCCCCTCACCCTGCCTCCCTCCCTCACCCCCCCTCACCCTGCCTCCCTCCCTCACCCCCCCTCTCCACCTCCCCTCACCCTGCCTCCCTCCCTCACCCCCCCTCTCCACCTCCCCTCACCCTGCCTCCCTCCCTCATCCCCCTCTCCACCTCCCCTCACCCTGCCTCCCTCCCTCACCCCCCCCTCTCCACCTCCCCTCACCCTGCCTCCCTCCCTCACCCCCCCTCTCCTCCCTCCCCCCTCACCTGAGGATCTTCAGGGCCTTGTCCACCCTGCCCGCCCCCACGGCACGCAGGGCCAGGTCGGCCCACAGCTCCTGCTCGGTGCGCTGGAGCTGCCGGGACAGCCGCCTCAGCCCCGCCTCCGTGGAGATACTCTTGGTCTTGCCGTCGGGGTCGTTGGCTACCGGGGGCGTGGCCGGGACGTAATTGCCGCCGGCGACGACGGACGACTGTTTCCTGGCGCGGGTGTTCTCGTAAGCGGTGATGTGGTGCTCCTGGAACTGGGAGCGCACTTTGGGGTCGTCGTAGTCGCTCGGGGTGAGGAAGATGTCGAAATCCTCCTTCAAGGGAAGAGGGGTGTGGTTTTAGTAATCTAGTTCGAAGGTCAAGTTCATGAGCGAGAAATGGGAGATTTGGAGCAAGGACAAATGGATTGTGTGCTGGATCCTCCCTCTCCCTCACGGGCCGTACCTGGAGGTGAGCGATGGCCTGGAACATCATGAGGTTGTTCTCACACTCCATCCTCTTCAGAGCGTCATCTGTGGAGAAGAGATCGCTGCAATCAAGCCAACACCGTCCTCCAGAACAACACGATCAATTACTTATTACATTTACATTACATTTATTCATTTAGCAGACGCTTTTATCCAAAGCGACTTCCAAGAGAGAGCTTTACAAAGTGCATAGGTCACTGATCATAACAACGAGATAGCCACAAAACATTGCGAGTAGCCAAAACATGAAGCACACATTGTGAACAACCAAAATAAGTGCCAAAGGGAAGTTTTACGAGTATTACGAGAATACATGCATATTATATTATTAACAACGTTCATATTATTGTAATATTCTCGGAATGATATTGATATTGAGTCCCGTTCTGTGTGAGGTCCTGTCAGGGCTGCCGAACCTTTCTGGATCCTCTGCAGGAACCTGAGAGCCTCTACCATCACCTGGGCGATGACCATCTGCTGCTGCTTGTGCTGGGAGACACGCAGGAAGACGGGCGTCAAATGAGAGGCGTGGACGTGCATTCTCACACAGAGACACACAAGACCTGGACACGACACTACACAACTGCAGTGTTTCCCCTACCATTATATTAGGGGGGCGCCCCGCCCCCCCTGGAAGATCAAGTTAAAAAATAATATTATTATTTTATATAGCGCCACATCACAAAATAAGACCTCACCTCATCACAGAGGTGGTCTTTGTCCTGCAGGTGCAGCCTGGCCCAGGTCGTCAGCCGTCCAATCACACGCTCCGCCTCGCAGGATGGCAGCCTCTTCAGCAACGTGACGCACGCCTCGTTCTGCAACGACAACACCCAACACTCAAACGCTTATTTATTGAAAGCTTTCGGCGTGGTGGGATGAATCGTTTAGGACGAGACGCCCGCTTCACTTCCTGTTGTCCCTCACTTCCTGTCCCTGCTCACCTTGCCCTGGTCTATCAGCTGGATGAGATACAAGGTGTTGATCTGGGAGGTGGGCAGCTTGTAGGCTTCTGATAGCTTCAAGGAGTCTTCCAACGAGGATGGAACGTCCTGCTTCAAGATGTATCTCACCAGAGTCTGCAGGGAGAGAGGAGGGGGAGAACGTGAGGGTCTGGTGTCTGAGGGCGTACTGTCTGGCAGTGGTCTAACCCCCTGGTCCTCAGGGCCCACTGTCCTGTACGTTCCAGATGTTCCATCACACCAGGTTCAGATGAGCGTGTCGTTATCAGGCTTCTGCAGTGCTTGATAACGAGGGTTCCTCTGAGGTGTGTTGGAGGGGGGGGGACACACATCCAGGACATCCAGGACGGGGGACCCCGAGGACCAGGGCTGCACAGCCCTGTTGGTGCCCCCTGCTGGCGGGCGGTCCTACCATGATCTGGGTGCTGCCGGAGAGGTTGGAGTTGCGTATGCCGTACCCTCGGAGCAGCTTCCTAATCTCCATCAGACGGAAGCTCTCCTTCAGCAGCTCCTGCCTGGAGACACAAGACGGACGACCACATCACACACACTGACGCAGACACAGTGATCCTTCCAGTCTGAACCAGGCCTTCGTGGACGTGAGCACGGCGGGGACTCACTTGGGCCCCTCCATGTCCAGGTACTGCTGGACCAGCTCCTCCACCACAGCGCTCCAGGGAACCACGGCCTTCTGCATGATCTCCAGCACGGCCTCCACCATCAGCTGCAAACACAGCACACACACTGACTTCAAAACCAACACGTGCCCCATCCGTTCACCTTAGGTCACTTATTTTTCATGGATGCCTGAATCGGATCGCCTCGAGATCTGCGGTTCAGGTAAGAGCGGGAAAGCCGTCCGGAGGAGAGGGGGAGGAGGAGGAGAGGAGAGGGGGAGGAAGAGTCCCACTCACGTCTGTGTCCGTCATGCAGCCCTGCACGGCCACAGCCTTGGCCTCCCACTCAGTGAACAGCGTGGTGGTCTGGGAGCTGCAGCGCTCCAGAAGGTCCTGCCCGGGTCAGAGGTCAGTCAGTGACATCATGAGGCAAGATGATGGGCCGTTATTCATCCGCACCAGGAAGTGTCTTTGTTCTGGCAGCAACACTTCACATGTGTGTGTGTGTCCCCACCTTGATGTAATGCAGCAGCAGCTCATCCAGGCCCAGCTGGTTCTGCTGGGCGTAGGGCTGCACGCTGCTCTCCACAGCAGAGGGGATGAGCGCCGGGGCAGGGACCTTGTCCAGCATGAAGCACGCCACGCTGCGGACACTCCCCTGCACAGGAAACACCCAACACACACACACACAGCGTCAAATATACACACATCCAGACACAGTCAAGACCAGATCACTGTCGTGGCTGAGAAGCCCTGTCACCCCCAACACACACCTTCTCGAAGACAGACAGAGACAGCCGGCAGGTGTACTTCTTGTGGAGGTCTAGCAGTCGGCTGAGGTGGGAGACCAGAGTCCTCAGGTGCTCCACTTCCTCCGCACCATACTCATCCTCCTGCCATCAACAAGCACAAGTCGCGACATCACTTCCTGTCTGGATCAGGCAGGGATTCTACACTTTTATATGTGGGCTAAGGAGGAGTAGGGGGGGAAATAAAAGTAAATCATTCTTACGGAGGGCATCCACATCCACAAGGAGGGCAGTCCGATTTGGGCCAGGTCCAGGCCGTTCTGGGGCCAGTCGCCCTGTGGAAACCGGTAAGGTCAAATGAGACTAGTGTGGATGTTGATGTCTTGAATTACAGATCAGTGATCAGGACAACTTTACCTTCTCGGTCAATTCCAGATTCCTTGCTTTCTGCTCACACCATCTTGCTAGAATTTTCTAGGATCATAAATAAAATATATACCTATATTTATTTTTTAAGATGTATTTTTACGTGGCATTTGTCATGCTTTATTGGAAAGCTTGAAAGTGAAGTGTGACAGGAAAGGCAGAGAGACAGAGAGAGAAAGAGAGAGAGAGACAGAGACAGAGAGACAGAAAGAGAGAGAGACAGAAAGAGAGAGACAGAGAGAGAGACAGAGAGAGACATGCAGCAAAGGACCCAGTCCAGATCCAAACCCAGGCCTCTGCGTTAAGCCCTCAGCTACAGGGCTGGTGTCACCTGGTGTCCAGGTGTGTCTCACCTGTCCCCTGGGGAGGACCCTCCTGACGAAGGGGACTATGACACTCCTGAGCCAGAGACAGATGTCCTGCGAGGGGAGCTCCTCCGGGAACGCATTCAGCAGGGACTCAAGACTGCCCTCGTCAAAGTGTCCCGCAATCTCCCCCTGAGAAGATCAAAACAAAAGATGAAAACTTACTGATGCCAAAGAAAGTGCTGATGTTGCGATGGTGTTGTTTGTGTTCTGGGCCGTGTTCTGGGTGTGGTCTGGGTCTGGGTGTGGTCTGACCTCGTGCCGGAGCCACAGGTGCTGGGCGCTCCTCAACTCCCCGTCCCGGAGGAGGGACAGGACCTCCCCCATACAGTCCCCGCTGTTCAGAAACTCAATCCAGGCGATGCCACTAAGAAGCCAAATCAAGTCGGAGGTAATCGCCATACGTTTCTTTAACTGTGACAGACCAGGGGCTGTTCCCAGGGCCCAAGGTTTCATTATACATGACTGGGAAACAGGAAGTCAGCCTTCCCCCAAACACTTTTTATTAATACTTTACAGCCTCATCCTTGTTATTAAATAAAGCTGTCCCATCCACATTTGAAAACAAAACTACACTCCTACACTGTCCTGACATGACATTCACAAGCCCTTCATTCAGACATAATCCATCAGAGTTACTCTCAGTACCAGCATCTTCCACCACTCGTCTCCAGCCCTGGTACTCTCCTCTCTGACCCTACCTGTGAAGCACAGGAGCACAGGTGGACCTACTTGAAGCTGTCCGGGGTGTGCAGGCAGCAGAAGGTGGCCAGCCGGGCCAGGGCCTCCTGGATGTGGGAGGAGGGGTAGCGCGAGGCGGCGTGGTTCAGCATCTTCTCCGCCGTGTCAAAGGTCGGCCAGGGCGCCTTGAGGCAGTACTCCACCACATACTGCTCGTCCTGAGCAGGATGACACACGCATCCATCAGTCAGTTATGACTTCGGTTTGTTTTTATGTTTATGTAGGTGATGTGCAACACACAGAGAGCCCGAAACTGGGTTTGACGCCCGTCTATGAGCCTGAGTTTCTCCCCCTCTGCCGATGCAGGCAGCTTCAGGTGAGTTTGCTCACCTGGATCTTGGTCAGGTTGGTCTTGGCTTCCTCCACCTGCTCGGCCCACACGTCCTGCCCGTAGCCCCCGACCGAGGCTGAGGCCAGCTGCTCCAGCACAAAGTCCAGCTTCACCTTGTACACCAGCTACACAGGAAGTTGGAGATGGAGCGTGGGTCGGTGTACTTCCTGGTTTCTTCCTTAACTGCACAGTGCTTAGGCTCCTGTACTTACCTCAACATCTAGTTCAAATGTAATGGCAAATTTCTCTGCCTCTTCAAATTTGTGTTTGTGTAAAAGCCGGCTGAGTCTGAAAGGGAAAGAATGTAAAAGTGTAAAAGACGTAATCAAAGTCCTAAAACGAGGAAACAAAACACTGTGGGTCGTGTGAGTGTGTGAATGTGCATGTGTGTGTGTGAGTGTGCATCTAACACGTCACCTGTTCTCTGGTAGAGCCTCAGTAAAACACCTGACGACAACAGCAGACAGCTTCTCAGGTTCCTCCTGGCTACAAGACGAACACCGACAGTGAATCACTGTTACTAGGGAATCAGGTGGCTGAGCGGTTAGGGAATCGGGCTAGTAATCTGAAGGTTGTTGGTTCGATTCCTGGCTGTGTCAAATGACGTTGTGTCCTTGGACAAGGCACTTCACCCTACTTGCCTCGGGGGGAATGTCCCGTACTTACTGTAAGTCGCTCTGGATAAGAGCGTCTGCTAAATGAATAAATGTAAATGTACTTTCAGCACAGACTCATTCTGTGTTTATCAGGCTGTAGGGACAGAACCCCAACAAAGTTACACCGTACAATACAGAATACTCACCCAAGTAGATGCTCATAAACACCCTCCAGCAAGTATATTGTGTCCTGAAATCAGAAGGGAAGAGTGAGGCATGGGAAAACAGAGGAATGTTCTGTATGGGTAATAAGTCGGGGTGGGGGAAAAAATCGATTCACATTTGAATCGCGATTCAGTCTTCTAGCAATTCACAAATGTAAAACAAAAAAAGATTAGAAATCGTGAATTGATTTTTTTATCGATTCGTGACCCCAAGAATCGATTCAATTCGAATCGTGGGGTACCAAAATATTCCCACCCCTAGTAATAAGTAAGGGCTACTAGTTGTGGTTTACCATGCTCATCCTGGACTGCACGAGGCAGGAAGTGGATGAGACCTCCAGCGAGTAGAGCACGTTCAGGGAGGGCAGAGAGCACACCTGGAGACTTCTCATCTTCAGAACAAACACAAGTTTCCTGTTTAAAATCGTGTCGTCGTGACTATTTCAAGCATTTGGAGTGACAGGGCGATGACAAGAAGGCAGAAAAACGGGGCTGTTCTGTACACAAGCATACAGAACAAAGATATTTACATTTAGCAGACGCTCTTATCCAGAGCGACTTACAGTAAGTACAGGGACATTCCCCCCGAGGCAAGTAGGGTGAAGTGCCTTGCCCAAGGACACAACGTCATTTGGCACAGCCGGGAATCGAACCAACAACCATCTGATTAATAGCCCGATTCCCTAACCGCTCAGCCATCTGACCTCCCACAAATACACAACCAATGATGCCATTTACTAACCTTATTCTCCTTCTGTACGGTCAAGGTAATGATTTTCATGCTGCCATTTTCTTGGCTGTAAGGAAAATTACAAACATATTTTTTCTTTAAGCAATATAGCACAGCCAGAGTGTCTGTGATCCTGGCGATGACACAGCAGCACTCACATGGAGGCGGAGTCACACTCTGTGATGAGCAGGAAGTCCTGGATGGAGACGGCAGGCCAGCAGCAAACCATGACGAGGTACTGCACGTCCCAGAGGCTCAGGACGCTCTGTCGCCGTGCCAACAAACCAGGAGGATTTATTATCGTTCTTGTTGTGCTTAATAACCTCTGACCCGAGAAACCGACCAATCAAAAACAAAGTCATTTATCGGGTCGGTTGTACTCACCTCAACGTCTAGAACATACAGGAGACTGTCGACAACCAGCATCTTCCTTATCCCTGTGAGGAGAAACACAAACTGAATTTTCTTTGCCTAAATTAGAGAGGGAGACAAACTTTAAGAACACTTCCAAGACTCAAAATAGACTCAAAATATAAAGTATTTCAAAGGAGGCACGCCTGGCATTGTGTTTGTGAAACTATAAGGATTATCTGGTATCAAACTAGGAGGATTACCTGGTATCAAACTAGGAGGATTACCTGGTATCAAACTAGGAGGATTACCTGGTATCAAACTAGGATTACCTGGTATCAAACTAGGGGGATTACCTGGTATCAAACTAGGGGGATTACCTGCTATCAAACTAGGAGGATTACCTGCTATCAAACTAGGAGGATTACCTGCTATCAAACTAGGAGGATTACCTGCTATCAAACTAGGAGGATTACCTGCTATCAAACTAGGAGTATTACCTGGTATCAAACTGGAGTCTAGTGACTGACAGAGGGACATGCTGGCCTGTTTAGGATCCATTCTCCAGTGGGTTAGAACACTGTCACAGTCCCCATGCGCCTGAACAAAACAAGCACTCTTTCAAACACTCTGATTTGTGGGAATGGTGTCGTTTGTTCACCGAATGCAGTGATTCAACAGAGGAAATCGTACCCCGATCATCAGGTGGATTCCGTTACTAAGGTTGCACACGACTGCGGTGCTGCAGGCCTCTCCGTGAAACTCTGTGGTGCTGCAGAAGTCTGTCTTGATGCGAGACTGGAGCTGTGTGAGGCAATGTGGGGATGAGGAAGCCATTACAATCATTAAATATGATTTCAATAACTTCTATAATAACTAATAACTTCAATAAATATTAACATTTATGAAGCAGATTTATTGACACCGTCTCAGGTCCTACCTCTTTCAAAGCCACCATGTCCCTTCTCTCAAGAGCTACAGAAATCAGGACAAAATATATATTTGAATGTGACGTTTCTTTAAATTGTAACTCAAGTAACAAGTGTGATTATTATAGAAAAGCAGTTTACCCGTTTGAATTCTCTCAAGAGCAAGGTTTGTCATGTGGAAAAACCCATCTTTAGTGAGGAGGAACAGGTGGACCATTCCTGCCAACAAGTCACAAGAATATCATCTCTCCTCTATGACTGAGAATCATGAGTTGGTTTGCAATAACGCTCCTTAATTAGGACAAGCTGAACCACTAAACATGATTTTCTTAGAAGATACTACCAGGATCGAGTTATAGGTCTCACCTAAAGATGTCTTGTCCTCTTGCAGGATAAGACGTTGATATGTTTTCTCATCTCCAGACAGAGCTGTGTCCACCACAGTCTACCATAATACACATTCATCATACAACCACAATAATTATACAATCTAAGAAACCACTCATTCAATCTCCCTCTCATACATGAGAAATAATTCAAACAATCACTATAACGGTCACCTTCCACGCTCAAATTGTAATCAGAGAGTTTATATTGCAGTGGCAGTCCATCAGACATCATGTGGAACATAGAGTGTACTGTTTGAGAATATTGTCACATCATAACTGAGTGTTCAGGGTTAGGGAGATGCCATCCTGGGTTCTTACCCTGGTGAAAAGAGTCCTTTTCTGGGGCACGTAGATGAGATGAAGTTTTCCATTTCTCTCACAGACCACCAAAAATTGTCCGTTAAGACACACTTCCACGGCATCTAAGTTACTATCTGAAAAACAATATTTATATATTTTTTCATCAGACATTACTGTCACGGTCAAATCACCGAAGGCTCAGATCCTAATATCGATGTGTACTGATGCTCACCAAAGCAAAGATGAAGCAATTTGGTCTGGAAACTCTGGTCAAAAAGTATGACTGTTTTATCTGCGACGACAACACTGCAGTTTGCATCACAGGAGGAGAAAAGCTGGGGAACGGACAGCACCTACAAAAAAAAAAGGCGTTAACTTACAATTAATAACTTTTTGGAGGATTCGCATGACACGCCCCATGATTGTACGTTAGTCCCCGGTTTATTTACCTTCTCGGGAGGAGAGATTTTCACTAATGTATCCACTTGGTATAAACCACTGCAACTCTCCTCTCTTGATATATTGTCATTATAAAGCCGGATAGTATTGGTGTCCTCATTGGCCAGCAGTTCGACGTCGTTCCACATCCTTATTCCGTCCACCTGGTCTGACTGAAATTATAAGCAAACTTGTGAATTTCTGAAAACTGACATCAGAGAAATCGAAATCACAGAGGGATAGATTACTAGTAGAGAAGTTCCTTGTTTATACTTCAGATGACACTCGTTGATCTATCAAATACTCTGATTTAAGGACATGGGCAACACGTTGGACTGAAATGGTCGACCATGTTAATTAACCCGTGTTGACGAAGCGCGTTCAATTAATTGAATCGGTGTTAGACAATCAATGCGATGAACAGAAACAATCTGTCAGTGCTGCTAGCCGGGTAGCTAACCATCCCGAAATATGAGCCAAGCCCCCCAAAAAATCTAGAATGCAGGCATACACATTCTGGCAACTAACACACTACTTTAAAATATCATACTCTTGTTATATAACAAAATGTTCAGGAAACCTCTACCTCGCAAAATAATTTGCAGTGAGACAGTTTGCTGGAAAGAGAAAAGTCACCATCAACCCGAATCAACCAACACGCAGATCCACTAAGTTTCAGAATTTGGCGGGTTGGCGATAAGGACTGTTCGTTTTGGTTACCCTGATGTCCGCCGTAACCACAGGTGTTTTCCCTTCTAGTGATAGAGTCAAGACAGAGCAAGAGACTGTGATATTTTGTACATATATGTATTGTATCTACTATTATATTATTGATTTGACAACTGTCAAGTGTTTTTACGTGTAGGTCTATGCGTGCCTCCAAATTAATCGTGTTTACTTTCAGGCTGCTCCAAACCCACGTGACAGTAGACATACACTCTGGTTGTAGATTTAGCGCAATGGAATTTGTAGGGGGGTTGCCATGTTGTATCAAAGACCTTCATTTGTTGTAGATTTCTTCAGTCAGTCGTTAGAAGTTAATTTGGAATTGTGTTGGTATACGTGTTTAGGGCAATGCCGTGTATAAACGGTTTTTGAAAAGTAGGAATTCTTCCATACTCTTTGATTATACATGGACTGAGAAATATCGGGGGATATTATTTGTCTCCTGCCAACTCAGTGAGCTACCACCTGATTGGTCCGAAGACGCAAATACGCCGAGATCTACAGCTGGCTAGCTATTCTAGAACCTTTCCAACGAGCTAGCCAACGTAGCTAGCGAGGGAACATAACCGACCGAAAGGTTTCTTTCGAGTTAACCATGGCGGTGAGTGTAGAATATAACTCTCACATTGTACATGAACATATAGTTTATAATTAAATGTGATGTAGTGTACTAGCTACCCCGGTATTAGTTTGCTAACGTTAACTAGAAAACTAAGATAGCATATCCGCTACTACCCGTTTCGTCAAGATGGCGTTTGAAAGGCTTTATTGACGATATTATGGCTAAGCTATCGGCAAGCTAAGACCGATCGTAGGTAGCCTAAATGCTTTTGTATCTGCTACTCCAGTAGCTGGCTCAGTGACGTCGTTTGCTTTTTAATTTGTAAGTGGTACTAGTGCAAACTAGCTACCACACTGCTAGCTATCTTTATCGTGCTGGGGGATTATTTTGCTGTTGAATAGTGTAGCCTACTATTGTTTGCAAAATTACGTCACGTCACGGAAGAATCCTGCCCCACATATTCTGTCTGGACTGGCTAGCTAACGTTACATGGCGTATGTGGGGAAATGATGGCTAGCTATCGTCTAGCTACTTTATTGTACAAATATGTAATGTCCGAATGTTTCTAATGTTGGTAACTACGAAGTTGTAATCATTAACTTGCTGTTATTGACTTCCTGCTGTCTCCCTCTCTAATTTAGGCAAGTGACGCCGAATCGATTGACCTTCCCATGGCTAACTCATCTGATTCACACAAGAAGAAACACGGTATGGAGTCTAAATCCCCGAGAAGCTCTAAACATCATCATTCACGATCGAGGTCACGCTCTAAGGACCGTAAACGGAAATCAAGTGAGTGGATTGAAATATTAGGAAACGGGGAAACAGTCAGTTTAAGGCCACACAAACTAAAGCAAACTTATCATGATCGATTCTGTTCTGAGTAGCCAGTGAACACATTCATTTCACTTTTTATTTGGTTGTAATACAGTCTGACAAGATTCCGTGTTCTTGAAATTAACAGGCGACAAAAAGCACAAACGAAGTCGAAGCAGGAGCAAAGAGGTAACTAATCACAGTTCATTCAGTGAACTAAACACACTTTAGCATCTCTTGAATGTCAGTGTTAATTACTTGAAAAGAAACAAGTTTTACTTCACGGTAAGTATAAAGCATCAGGTTTAGTGAAATTTGGTGGTTCAAGATGCTACAGAAAGGGGCCTTGTTTTTTTTTTAACCATAGGAGATTTTATTTTTTTTATAAATCCTGTGTGTAGATCACATGATAACATTTCTATAATAAATCATACTCAGCGTGCTAATGCACGAAGAGACACTGAACAGAAGACCCAGCTGACATAGCAAAATTATATGCCTACTTCTTGGAAAGGTAACTATCAGTCGTTCAAACTCATTTGTCTCTTAGAACAGAGTATGTAATTGAAAAGTAAGGACAACTTTTGCATCATTTGCAGACTGTAATGGAATGGAATCGATAAGAAGTTTCTCTGTTTTTGCTATTAAACCTAAAGAAAAGCTCCTCTCTAACCGTATTGACTACTTTTTTACTTAGCTGCCCGTTCTAAGTCATGGCTGCATGAACTTGTTTAGGGATGGAAGCTAAAGGATGAACTGGAACTAAGATGATGATGCTGTGGTTCACCAACACAGTTTTATCTTCCCTTTAAGAGCTACCCAAAGGTGTTGCATCATCGCGATTTAGCAATTCTAAATGACATTATTGGGACAGTAATGATGAATGCGAACTCATTTCTGCTTGCCCACATATTGTCGTTATCAAAATGAAATTATATTAAATTGGTTGTCCACACCTTCTAGGTCCTTTTTTTCTTTTCTTCCTCCAGTTAATCTTATTAGCCTGTAGATGAAGAGTAAAATGGATTTAGTATCTAGATCTTGCATATATCTTCTCATGGTCGAGTTAGGAAGATAAGGTTTTATCAACTTAAGTTGGTATATTTTGTCTTCAACCGTGGTACTAACTCTCTTTGTTGCACTATTTTCCTGAAAGAGACAACTTCTTCTTAAAACAGGCACGTAAAAGGGACTCTGAGAAGCAGTCAAAATCCTACAGCAGGCTGGAGGAGGAGCAGAGTGAGAGGGGGAAGGAGAGACTCGCAGCGGAGAACGGGGAGGAGCGACACCGCCGAAAAGACAAGAAGACCTCCAGGGGGCGGAGCCTCTCCAGGTCGCCCTCACGAGACAAGTGAGTCTTCGAATGATCGTTTCGTCTCTGCACGATGAACGTAGTTTTTGAAAAATCTCACCCCGGTCTAATTCTTCGCTGTATTCAGGCGTCATCGTAGCAGGAGTCGGGAGAAACGCAGGTCTCGGTCTCGTAGCCGGGAGAAGAAGAGGAAGGCAAGGTCTCGCTCGGGATCAAGGACCAAACACCGGCACCGCAGCAAGAGCCGCAGCAAAAGCAGGTTGGCTCACCTGCCCGGCGCCCCACTAACACCTGAGTCAATGTCTCAGATTGTGTCTATGGCTCAGACTTCATGATCCTGTCAGCCAAAGACAGTATGCCTGTAAACAAACCTTTTGTGTGTGTGTGTGTGTTCTCTGCCTTCGCAGGGAGCGGAAGAAGAAGGCTGAGAAGGTGCGCAGGAAGAGTCGCAGTAGGTCTGGGAGCCCCCCAGCTTTCAGAGGTAGAAACACAGCCATGGACGCTCAGGAGGCCTTGGCCCGAAGGTACCGCAACTTAGAGGAACTGTGAGGCCGACACGGGTTTTCTTCAGTATCTTCCTAGATATTGCGTAATTTAGCAGCTCTCAGCTTCCGGCGCCCGAGAAACCTAAACGCAATTGTTGTTCTCCTTCCAAACCAAGGTTAGAAAGAGCTAAGAAACTTCAGGAGCAGAAAGAGAAGGAGATGTTGGAGAAACAACAACAAGAAGTAGTTACAGGTGAGAAATCCAAGAGACTCTTTGATACAGAAATAAGTCAGTGGTCATTATTGCCCACTAAGTTCCAAATACACAACAAACACCAGCTGTTGTGCTAATGATAATTCGATTCCAACTATCGAGCGCTAACGTTCGTTTGTTTTGTTTGTCGTAGCGCCCCCTCTGATGTGTGACACTGTTGCTGCTGCAGCGGCGGCTGCCGCCGCCGCTGCTGCTGCCGCCGCCAACCCCGTCCTCAACGTGGCAGCTCTCCTGGCGTCTGGAACCCAGGTCACTCCCCAGATCGCCATGGCAGCTCAGATGGCGGCCCTGCAAGCCAAAACGTTAGCGGAGACTGGGATTGCTGTGCCCAGTTACTACAACCCGTCTGCTGTGAACCCCATGAAGTTTGCAGAACAGGAGAAGAAGAGGAAGAAACTGTGGCAGGGCAAGAGTCAGGGCGTGAGGGTAAATTCCTTTACTCACTTTACTTCAAAATATTTCAATGTTTTTGTGGTTTGTCTTTGTAATCCCTTTTTTGTATATTACTCGTAACATATATTTTTTTGATTTAGGACAAGTCCCAGACTGCAGAGTTGTGGGAAAAGCTCAACTTTGGCAACAAAGACCAAAATGTTAAATTTCGCAAACTGATGGGCATCAAAGTATGTATCATCAATTAAATTAACTGTCTCACCCTTGTTTGTTTTCAGTTGCTAAATCGTACCTAATTTAAACTTGTTTTGGCCACACTATTAATATTTTCACACTCCATTTCCCTGAGACGTTTTCGACCCGTGTACAGAGCCGTACATTCTCTAAATCTGGCTTCTGTCCTTGCAGGGAGAGGAGGAGGGGGAGGCGTCTAAACCACTCAACGACGAAGGCTTGAAGACTCTGCAACAACAGGAAGAAATGTTCCGGAACCTGGACGTCCAGTACGAGATGGCCAGATCCCAGACCCACACTCAGAGAGGGATGGGGCTGGGCTTCTCATCTTCCTTCTCCCGAGGGATGGACACCATTTAACCACAGCGCACATCTCGGTTCCTCTCTTTTTACTACCCATTAGGTTTATACACTCACACCTAGCACTCAAGTTTGCATGGATGTTACATCGGCCCTGTAATTTATTTAGTCATCACATTTGGAAACATTCTCATGCTAAATGTCAAGTCCGTTGCTGGGTTTGTATAAATGAGGAATCTGTACATCTCTCCAATTATGCAATAGATTAATAATGCTGATGTTTGGATCTGCAAAAGAACTGTAATTGCATATTAAGTTTTTTCTTTTTTACTAAAATGTATATATTTGTGATGGTTTGCAATGGAACATGATGTAGATCAAGTGTAATAATCGTTTACGTTCATATGCCAAGATTAATGACACATTTCTGATATCAACAAAGAAACATCATTGTGTTTCAGTTTATACTTAAAGGTGCAATAAGTAACATTATCAAATACATTTAGATATGAGAATTAGTGCCCCCAATTCTTGTCTGAACTTACTGCTTTCCTACAGCTTAAGTTTGGCAGTGGTTTCTAAGCCAAGGAGGAATGCTATTAGCTGGAACAGGAGTGCTGGAACATAATTGGCTGGAAAGTAGAGGATTGCTTCAACGTTTGAAATTGACATTCCACTGGCACTGAACTGCTATTCAACTTCACAACATGTATATAGGGGGGGAAACCTGTTTTGTTTTTTACTGAAAATCTTACATATTGTACCTTTAATTGCTTAATCTTCTGAATGGTAATATGATGTATTGGGATTGTTTCACAACATTGTCCAAATTACCAATAAAGTTCTAGGTTTGTGGAAGAAATAATATTACTGTCATATTTTCTTGATGTAAAAGTCCCTCAATATACAATACCCTTTTATCTGGTTTGACCGACACAATTTCACAAGAGTGCTGTTCTGAAGATGCCATAACATCTCAAATCATAGCGGTAGGGAATATTACACATGTCTCACTTGCATATTAGACTCGAGTACAGAACATGAGCCACGCCGGTGATGAGGTTATGATTCGCAAACTCCAGGATGAGGAGAAGGATGGGGTATTCACTCTGTCTCTTCCAGTGCGTGGAGTTATCACTGAGGCCCATCCAGTGGAGCAACAGAGTCCTCATGGCTTCTGGAAACAGCTCCGCGGCCAGCTCCTCCGCCGGCGGCAAATCGGAGATCCGTTCGATGTGCTGCACTTTGAAAGTCTCGACCTGTTGGCTGATGCTGCTGTTGGCTGCATGGAACTGCTGGCCGAGCCAGCGGCCTACAGACTGCAGAAGGTAGCTGGAGTACACGGAGCCGGTCGCCCTGCTCTCCAGCAGGGCTAGCACCGTGTCCGCCAAGTCTCTCTCCTCCGGTGGCGCGCTGACACAACGCTCGATGTGCTCCAACAGCAGCAAGATGGTGCCCCTCTGATCCATTCCCAGCTCACCCTCAGTGGATAACTTGGCTTCCAAGCTCTGGAGTTTTTGACTGAGGGTAGAAGGTCTCTCAGGAGGGGAGCAGTAGTCGTGATCTGCGGAGGAATCTCCTGAAAGCCCAGACTCAGTCAGAGGGATGTCCATGTCTGGAGATGGATTCTCCTTTAAATCATGACTATGCTGGGTGATGAGTTTGAGTTTTAGGTCTTTGTCGTACATCTCCATGATGTTCTGTTGGGGTGATGGATCAACCTGGACACTCAGATTGTAGCTCATTTCCAGAGGGCTGTCATCTATCTGTGCCTTCCATAAATCCTAGGATGAGAATAGTCGTGTTTGTTAATGAAACCCCCAAAACAATTTGTGAAAGTTGCACGGATGGTGTAATGAGTCACCTGGAAGTGTTCCAAGACAGTGAGCTGTTCTTGTTTACTGTACAATTCAAAAGCGATTCGGAAAAGACCTTGGATGCTGTAGAACCACAGACAATTGTTGGCAGTTGGTACCCTCAGCCCATGGAACCTGAACGCTAAAATTAAATGACACAAATGGAGAGGTGAAAATGCGCTTCTTTTCATGTACAGCATCAACATTAACTGGTGCGTTTAACGTACCAGAGGAAAAAATTATCTTGGTGGCCAAACCCTTCTTTGCAAACTTAGCATGGTATCTGGAATGGTTCTCGGAGCGAATGTCAGTACTGGAGAAAAGATCGGCTCCTAAAAACAGGGGGATCATGCCCCTCTAAGGAGAAAAATGACACGGTGAATATGATGTTTAGCTATCTAGTAGTTGCGTGTCGGTTCAATGGACTTCACCACAATAAGCATACTCACCTCCAACGGAGAAGTCAGCTTAAAAGAAGTTGCATTTGCCAAGTAAATAAAGCGAATTTTCTGCGTTCCTCCATCCCATTGAGGGAAGTGGATGGTTGTGAAGGGTGCCATGATAAACATTATCTGCATCAGCTGATTTCAGTCACATCACCGATCACCAACATCGTGCCGAATAAACCATAACTTTGAACGGATCTGGCCGAGTCAAACGTTTTGACTCACCCGAAAAACAATACTACAAATTCGGTCATAGCCAACAAAGGTATGATAGCCAGGGTACCAACACAAGGAAGCGTAGCAAAATAATGTCAATGGTAATTAATAAACTGAACGTATCAAATGCACTTTTAAGAACACTGTTGAGCGTTTGTGTTTCGAGGCCTCTTGTCTCGATGAAGAAGGGGTGGAGCGTTTATCTTGAACACGTGGCATGGTAGGAGCCAATGAGTGATATTGTGTGTATTCGTTTGGCCCTCTGAACTCAAGACAATCCACAGTGAAGATGGCGGAGGTTGATTTTGGTGACAGCGAGCTCTTTCAGCAACTGGATGACAGTATGCCTGTCTCCTCTCACATTCGGTTTACTGATCAGGAAGCGGATCAGGAGGATACTCATAAATTTAAGGAGAAGCTGGGGGAGTGTGAGGAGACGAACCAGAGGCTGATAGAAGAGAATATCCTTCTTGTGTTGCTAGCTAATCAGCTAGCTAGCTACCTAGAGCTAGTGGTGTTTAAACGTGTTTTGAGATGCGTCGCCAGCTAGCAAGCTTGCTAATAGACTTTATTTCGTAGATGGATGTGGATGGGACAATACATAGCTTGCACATTCAAATTACTTTTCGATAGCAATTTTTTTTTCTTTCAGTTGCACTTATTTCTATGAACACGTACGCAATAAATGCGCTTGCTGTTTTGGCTCCGCTACTGGTTTGGTTTCAATGAAACCGAACTGACCAATAATCCAACACACTTTCTCATTTACCGTGTAAATTGTCACACTTTTCCACTTAAATAATAACTGAGCAAAAAAAGTTACCACATGTTCTTTGACAGTCATAGTCCACGTAATAATTTCCTTAGCAAATGCCCACATCAGGATCTGAAAAGGAAGTTGCGCACTCTGACAAGGCCAAGGTAATTGACACAATTCCAATTTACTGCACTTCCGTAAGTGGACTTGAACATTGCACTTTTATCTTTTAACGTTTTCCGTATTCATCTCACACAGCGGGCTCATTGTTGACAACATAAAAACAGATGGGCCGCTTCTTCAGATCCTTTTTGCAAATAACAGCATCTCAAAGTAGGTGGATGTTTCCGATATAACCATTTATTTTTCAGTATTCAAATAATGCGTTATGTCTAACTAGTTCTAACTCCCAGGCAATGCCGTCAAGAAGTTGAAGACTGCGTATGCAGTATCATTCAGAAACATCAGCAACAAGCAATTGAGAAAAGTTCGTCCCACAATGTATCCCCTCAGGTATTCAAACACATACGCATACGTTTGTACAATCAGTGTTTAAATCAAGGTTAGCAGGAAATAAAACACTGGTAAAAAAAAATAATAATACCCAAAACATTATTTTGCTTCCAGGCTTCAAGTTTTGTTATGGAAGAAGATCACAAGACCCCATGCAGCATCAAAACAGTCACTGAGGCCTTCAGTGTGAGTCTGCAATCTATGCTCCTATCTGACCAGGGCTACAATATAATTCCTTACCAATTGTAATTCTGGTTTGTGACTTCCTGTAGATGGTGGGAAGTGTCCTGTATTTCACCACATTCTGTCTAGACAAACTTGGACAGCCGTTGCTGAATGAAAACCCTCAGCTGACGGACGGATGGATTGTCCCAACGTATCTTTCAGCCTGCCAAAATGCTGCCCCTTCACAGTCTGTCTGTGTGTGTCTGTGTACTGTGTGTGTTTGTCACAACTTTGAGTTCCTGAATTGTTGTAAAGATATCAGCAGGTGTTCAACCAGGTCATTGCCGTAGATGGCCAGGAGGTCCAGATAAAAGAGAAAAGGTAAGACAGAGCTCTTAAAGGTCTTGATGTGAAGAAAACCTGGGGTATGGTGTGTCGGTCTTACTGGTAATTGCGTGTCTGTGTTAACAGGTCTAAACCATCCTGTTTCAACTGTGGGTTAACCGACCATCAACTGCGAGACTGTCCAATGGTAACATCCCTCAAGTCTATCTGTCCGTGTGACTGCTAACTTCAGTTGTCTTTAGACAACGGCTTTTGAATCCCCTCGCCTACGTTTCTCTGAATGTTGTATTTCTCCCAGCCAAAGGACATGACTCGTATCAATGAGAAAAGGAAGGAGTTTTCTCAAGGCAACAACCAGATATCAGGCAACCAGCGTTACCATGCAGAGGAGGTGGAAGAGCGATTTGCTAAATACAAACCTGGCATCCTCAGGCAAGAACTAAAGAAAACGCGTTGAGTCGCAAGTGGATCGATACTTAATTTTAGTAGTAGAAGTGGAGATATTGGCTTAGTAGTGTGCTTTGATTCATTTCTTTGTTTGTGGTGTTGGACAGTGAGGATCTGTTGGATGCCCTGGGAGTCAATATGAACACCCTCCCCCCGTTCATCTATCGTATGAGACAGCTAGGCTACCCTCCTGGCTGGCTCAAGGAAGCGGAAACTGAGACCTCAGGTCTCACCCTATACGACGGGAACGGTATGGTTCCAATCGAAGATGGCAGTTGAACTGAATAGCTGCAGCCGTTCTGGCTGAGGCGCGTTTGAATCTAAACAGATATTCACCAGGCAGCTTTGCATGTGAACTGTTCAATTTCTTCTTCTTTGTTTCTTCTTCTCTAGTGTCAAGTGACGGTGATCTAACAGAGGAAAACGATGGACACAGAATCTCCTATGACGTGTCCAAGCTAGTCGATTTCCCAGGCTTCAATATATCTACACCACCCAGTGTGAAAGATGTGAGTTATCTATGGCGTTTTAATGTTGGGCCATCTCAAGTACCCTCAACCCAGCACCTCGCAATAATCCTGTACACAGTTCTTGCAACTTGAAAATAAGCTTGACACTCATTCAACAAGCACAGTGTGTGGCGATGTTCAACTGTATTGATGTATTTTCCTTTCACTTACAGGATTACAGGCTATATGGCTCAGTTCCAATGCAGCCTAACCACTTGAAGGAAAACTATGCTGCCTATCTGTCCAGCAGTTTTCCAACGGTATTGTTAACTACTCACGCCATGCTTGAATTCAATTGGGAAACCATTTGCATCACCCTATATCAGCCTTTCTCTATCCTGGTCCTCGGGACCCCCTGTCCTGCATGTTTTTGATGTTTCCCTCTTCCAACACAGCCGATTCAAATGATAACTTGTCAGTTGTGTGTGCGCACAAAATGAAAAAAGTTTTATTTTGCTTTTAGACGGACTCCAACTGCAACAAGAGACGACATGAGTTCGAATCGACGCCTCGGCAGACGAAAAAGAGACGGTCTAACCCCGACAGCCACGGTTCAGACATGGATGTTGATTCAGGTGGAGCGCTCAGTCCGGGCCAGGCCTGGTTTATTTTAAATAACCCCGTCAGCTACATCTGCACAACAGAAGGGGGGTTTGTTTCTCTCAGATCGCGCTTGCATAGCTGCAATTTTTTTTTAATCTCCGCTAACGCTTTCTCCCGTCTCTCTTGTCCAGATTACAGTTCCCCCCGACACCACAGAAGCGCAGACTGTTTCCAGTTTCAGCCTCCGCTTCCTCCCGGCTCACCCTCCTTCGGCTCACCCCCTCCCTTGCCCCAGAGCACCCCCCCTGCGACTCCCACTCCACCCCCTCTCCCCAAAGGTACCCCTCCCCTTACCCCCACCAACGGCTCCCCAGCTTTACATGCACGGGCCTGGGGAAGTGGTGAGGAGGCCGGGGCTGGGGCTGGGGCCGGGGCCGGGGCTGGGGAGGAGGATACTTTGACCCTGGAGGAGCTGGAGGAGCAGCAGAGGCTGATTTGGGCGGCACTGGAAAACGCAGACACGGCCACCAACAGCGACTCGGAAACACCTGCCTCTGGTACGCCTGCCTCGGGTACGCCTGCCTCGGGTACGCCTGTCCCCAGCTCTCCCAGCATCTCCACCCCCGTCCACGTGGACACGGAAACAGAAATGGAGGAAGGTGAAACTGAAGAGGAGCAGGGTGCGGTTGAGCTGCCCGGTGGGAGCCAGGAGGATGAGGGTGGTGACGGGGCCACTGTGCTCGCGGTTAAACCCAGCGGGCTGCTCATGGCACAGGAGGACAGTCCACAGAGCCCTGAACAAATGAGAGTTCTAGAAGACAGTCCTGAAAGCCCTGCTCCGAAACAGGCCCTGGAGGAGAGTCCTGAGAGCCCTGCTCTGATACCGGCCCAAGAGGAGAGTTCTGAGAGCCCTGCTCTGATACCGGCCCAAGAGGAGAGTCCTGAGAGCCCTGTTCCAATGCAGGCCCAAGAGGAGAGCCCTCTCAGCCCTCCTCCTATCAAGGTCCAAATCCGGTCTCTGAGCCCTGAGTCATGCCAGAGGGCAGTGGAAAGTGAACTTTCAGAGTCCGCGGGGAAGGTGTCAGCGGTGCCCCATCGGAGTAAGTTTGCAGAGGGCATCATTCCGTTTGAGGACACTCCAGAATACACAGAGGTCGCCGAGGCTACTGGGACCTACCTACGAATCAGAGACTTGCTGAAAAGTTCCCCCCGAAATCAGTCAAAAAACAAGAAGTAAGATGAGGCATCAATTAATTAAATTCCAGGGACACTTAGTTTTTTTTGTCGGTCTGTGGAACTATATTTTTTTATGGAAATGTCACAGAAGTTGGCATTGGAACAGTTTGATGGCATTCAAACTTATTTTAATTATTTTTCTTTGTAATTGGCTACATGTCATTTTTGTGCGTTGTTCCTGTCGTTGGTCAACAATTCAGGTTCAACATGACTTTCATGTTCTTCAAACCACTTTTGTAGCAATGGTAACAGCCATGTTGCCCTTTGGGTTTTTATAAAGTGTTGTATGTACTGACATGTTTTTATCACCAATTGCAAATATATTTGGAACAATATTTAATTTGCGCCCTGAAATCTCTGCACAAATGGCTGTCATTCGCAACTTTTATCTGTGGACGTTATTTTGACTGATCACAATGCTTTTTTAACTGGGTAAAACGGATCTTGTTTAATCATGTATCTTATTTAAGAATCGGAATATTCTTAATGTTCAAGTTTTCAAATGTTATTTTTGGTTACAAGCCTTCAGTGTTCGTAGAATGACACAAGGGGGCAGAAACGTATTGAAACTCACCCTGTCTATCAGGAATACGGCTCGGTCTCATAAGAGCAACAACATGCTATGTTCCTCAAAATACGAACGCATTAAAATGACAAAGTAATTTCGGGAAGCGCTGATAGTTGAAAGCCTAAATTTATTTGTTAAGTTTGTGATCAGTCTCAATTTTTAAAGTGGCACGGTCGCAAGAAGGCCCGGGGTTCGATTCCCGCTTGGACTGTTGGTACTGAGGGTGGGACTATTATGAAAACATAAATGCAGAGACAAATTTCTTTAGTGGCGCCCTAACGTGTGTGTGTGTGTGTCCACATTGTGACATTAATAAAGGATTATAAGATCTTTGTAGGAGAATATATTAGAAATGTTAGTGTAGAGTTGATTTTAGTTGATTAGGATGGAAACATTTACTGTAGCCTTATTCTTGCTATATTTTGCACCTCATTTCACGCTTTAAACTAAAATTGGAAAATGTGTAGTAATTGTAGTAAAGTCAGATGACATGGCATAGACGGATCGTATTCAGCGAAAAATATGAACCTAGGCAGTGCAGCGGACCGTCTGAACACCTGTTGGACATAGCCCAAGTATTTTTATGATATGAATTACCCAGCATTTTCTGGTTGTTTGTAGGGAAATGTATCTTATGACGTAACACATTCAAGTTTACACATTTTTAAATGTAATTGTGGTAGGTTGGAGGAGCGACACCACTTGGTCTTTACGTCATACCTACTACTTCTCATTCGGCCCCTCGTGAACGATTGGAATGGTCCTGCTGTAGGAATTCGACCTGCCGGATTGCAAACCTTCGTTGGAGACGGTTCAGCAAAACGGGGAGGCGTTCAATCGTTTCAATCTTTTCATCTTGGAAATCAAATGCGAACGTCAGGTGAGATAATGTACTGACTGCTCGTTTGTCAGCTACTTCGTTAAGTTTTAGCTTGCTTGCTGGCTATGGACTGCGTCAATGTAAGTGAGAAAAGGGAGTTGTTTTGACAGGCTGCTAGCCTAACTGTCATGCTAGGCTAACGACGCTAGTTGTTACTCACTCACTAGCTAACTAGCTTCTTAGGCTAGCGTTGGCTGTGCCAGTAGTCTAGCTGTAACATAATTGCACGGACCCATGTCAATCATCTATTTTTGTAATTTTAACGATTTGGGGAAACACAAAAAGCTAGCTAGCTGGCCCCCACTTACGCAATCATTATAGCTAATGAACAAGCAGGGTGGTATTATCAACAGAGGCTTTAGCTGGCTGATGTTAGCTTGGCAGGGAGCTAACGTAGCGTAAGTAACGTTATTCTGACACCGGTTCCAACCCTAGTGGTATTACAGGTGTGGCGACGGGCCGGTGACATTGGGAGCGAACGTTTCTGAACTTCATGTAATCGCTAGTGGTGCTGAAACACCGCATTACCGAGCGCTAGCTACCTAACAAGACTTTCACGTAAGTTTAAGAAAGCAAGGCACAGGTATCAAGCTAGCTAGTTCCGTTCCATATGTAATTTAGCTAGCTAGCAATGGACAGCATTGATTTGGACTTTGCTAGCCTGCTACCTATTTTAAAACGAAAGCTAAGATTCTGGGCATGCTAATTTGTGGGTCAGTGTTAGTTAAGGTAGTGTATTGCCAACAGGTATTTTATTCTTACGGCAGTAAGATCGCCAAAGTTTTTTTTGAAACTATCCAGTTAGTTTTTAAGTGGTTTTCCAGTTGCGTTGGTTGGCCTTACGATATCCAGATGTGCCACCTCATCAGCTGCACATGAATAATCAGATGACACGTAGGGACTGTGCCATCTGTCTAACTTGGATCACTTTACCTAGTTCAAAACCAACTTATTGTTAACCAGTTTTAGACTTTACACGATTTTTATTTATTTATTTACTATTCCTGTAGGCTGTGGCTAAAAGAGTTGCCTTAAGCAATTTAGTGTTGCGACCTGCTTGATTGGCCCTGTACTATGCTTGGTGGTGGACTGATGTATCAGAGGGACAGATGCGCCCGTCACATACCCATAGACCCATAGCAGCTTGTCTTTTGTTTCTTAGCCATGGAATGGGGGAAGTAACCTTCCTTTCTGTCTCTTAATGGGCTTTTTGTGCTTCTATACACCTCCTGCTGTCAGTGCTACAGGGGCTGAAATGACCCCAGCAGATGTTTCCTGCAAAGGGGGAAAACTGGAGCATGGCCTGGCATAGTGCAAGCTGATTGATACAGAAGTATTTGTTTACAAGACAAACAGAGGCTGCTTGTGCCTTCACCATACACATAGCTTGTCTGTAGTAGTTGTCTATCCGTATTGCCAGTATAAGCGAGGATAAATCATGTCGGTTGAAGGAAGTAGCCTAAGAGTGCTGTTTGTTTTGAAGCCAAACTGGAAACTTATCACTTAGCACGGCTACTTACACTACTGGTGTCAGCAAAATAGTATCCGGTTGCTGTCTGCTGATTCAGTAAAATATCTAATCTTATTTATTTAGCCTAACCAATAGAAGTTAATTTGATTTATTTGTTGAAAGAAATTCTCAGTTTGCAGGGTTATACAATAATCAAATAACCTCTTTTCCTATGTCCATGTCTCAGTGCAGTGTGATCTCTCTGCGTGGCTTTCACATGGCTAAGCCAGATACATGCTGGTTAAACTGTCACTACTGTATCGTGCGCAGCAGTCGATTATCTGCATGTTGTGGCCACTCACAATGGGATTCAGGTCTTTTGTAGAAGACACTTTCTCTTCTACTTCAACCACATTATGAATGTCTTTGGCATTGTTTAGCTCGAGGTTTTGGTTTTAAACTCATAAACATATTTGTCCATGGAATTAAAGTGGTTCCCTTTTATAAGGGAACTGCAGCACCAAATCTGATGCTGCAGCCTATCTGAAATGAAGTCAAGGACGACATGAGGGGTGTTTCAGATTGCAGTGAAGTGAATTTCCAAAACCTGGATGAATTGATAGAACATTGACGTTTTGGCTTCTTTCCTAGAAGCAGATTAGTGAGTCAGGAGCGAAGGATTACCATTGATGCAGTGGGAAACGTCTACTGCATAAGTGGATGGTTTTGAGCTGACCACACCAGCACACATCATAGGACTGAAACACACCCAACTTCTCATCATATTAAGATTCTGTGAAACACTTATTGGTTTCAGCCCGAAGTGCTACAAGACGTAACCTGAAATAAGTAATAGCCCAACCCAAACAGGGACATTGTGAATGGGCTGTCCTCTACAGTATCTTGTGCTTAGAAGATATCAATTATTAGCCTCGTGTTTTCCCCTGAGGGCTTGTGCTCAAGAATCCCCCTGACCCCAGGACAGTAATCAGTGTCATTCAAAGGCACCAGAGGGGAAAACCGGAGTACTGGGAGGAAACTGGGTCACTGTCTACTGACCACCTCTCTCCGTACGGAAAAAATCTCCTTGGGTGTGTGTACGTTCAAGTTTGTTTTGGTTAACTGGGCTTGGGACGTGGTAGGAATGGCAGGTATGTGTCCATGACGCTGTGCGGCAAAGTCCATATTGGACTGACTCCTCCTTTGCAGTTTAATGCTAGGCTGTGGGTAGGGAGAATAGAAGGGAGCTAGTCTGTTAGATGTTTGCACTGAAACCGGTCATTGCTAACTCTAGTTTTGACGCAGTGTTGGAAAGGTGTTCAGTGACTTTTCTCTGTACGGTGTAGTGTTAGTTTAGTGTTGCCATAGCTCCAGTTTTAGTTTGACCTCAAGGGTGAACTAGTAACGTGATATGGAGAGATAATCGTTGCTCTCGTCTGTATTCCTCACCTGTTGTTTTCCAGAGGCATTTGAGAACATTGAAGGACATCAACAGGATGCATTTCACGTCTCATTTCAATCTTCATATCTCGCAAGATGGCATTCATGTTCTTATCTTACGTGTAACCTAAGACATGTAGTATCCAGAAGTCTTTAGACAGACTCAAAGGCATCTCAGGATTATGCAAGGTCAGGCTGCTAATAACCTGCAGACCCTAAAGATAATCTGAGTGTACATCAGGCAGGCTGGTAATGGGTGTAAGCCTTTGCATTCAACCATAATCCCTGTTTTGGTTCAGTGTACTGTACAAATCACCTATCTGACTGTAGACTACATGTCATGGAAGGCTGGAGGCAGGGTTTTGTTCTACTGTTATTGGTTTTCATTTTGTCCACTATTCCTATTGTATAGTTCTCAATGCACGTGAAAAAGCAGATTAAGAACATTTACATTGAGTTTGAATGCGTTTATTCTATGAGCCTTACAAACACAGTGACACCTGTTTGGTGTGGTCTGGCTTGTGACGGTGTATAAATAGTACTAGAATGTGGTGTCTCCGTTAGGGGAGCAGAGCTTGCAGATTGCTGCTTTATATGAAAACACAAGAACGTTTTGAATGATGAGCAGGCGCCACCAAGCCAATATTAACTAGCCATTTAGCTATGATCTATGCAGTCATGTGTTTCTGATGCAACTTTTATAATGATGGCGTTTGAAAAAAAGAATTGGTTGAGAGGTCTGTGTTTTGATGGACTAGTAGAAATTGTCATTCTATAACAGAATGTGAGCCTTAATGCAGAGTGACAGTGAGGATGTTATATTCGGCAACTTTAAATGTGGTGTGCTGCAGTGCTAGTGGATAACACTGTAGTCCTTATTCTACCATGACATGCAATTTGGACCTATATTTAAAACCCATTTTCCCCTCATCTTTTCTTACAGGGTCATTTTGAGGTGTGCTTCCTCTTTTCTTTCCCTCCCCCCCCTTTTCAGTTTTTCTTTGTTATTTTCTTTGGTGCCGTGAGGAAGACCTCCAGGTGGTCATCCCAGCAGAGCTTGGCCCAGCGACCATCCATGGTTCGGGGTCAGCGGACACCCACCGATGACCTTTTGGATCTTTAATGCCACATAGTGAACAATCATGAGCACAGCCAAGCCAAGCGGGCTCAAAGCGCCCAGCAAGATAGGCAGGTCGACTGCATCGGCAGTCACCAAGACGTCCTCCGCCGGTAAGGCTTCCGCCGCACTGAGCCCACAGGGGCTCCAGGCTGCTGCGCTTGTGGGAGGACACACAGTGCCTAACCTCTGACTGGGACGGTCGTCAATCAGCTTATGTTTGCAATAAAAAGGTCTTAAGGCCTTATCAGTCTGCTGATGGGGCCTGGGTGGATTTGCGACTTGACGCTGATCAGTCCCAGGAGATTTGGAGTTGTAGACTAGATGGTATTTACCCCCAGAATATTGCCAAGTTGGCGTATTAATATTATAAACTGATTTTGGGATCAAGGCCACTAATGGTTGTTTTTTTTTAATCCTGTGCTTGGTTATAGAATGTGTGAAGTCTATCTTGTTTTGGGTTTACTGCTAGTAGAGGTCATCGGAAATTTTAGCCTTTTTTTGTTGTTGATGCGTTCGAGTCACCACATCCTGTGTTTCCTTGCAGCCGGACCCAAAGCACCAGCCACCGACAAATCCTCTCCAGGTGCCGCCCCTGCCGAGACGGACAATGATGGGGAGAGCTTCCAGGTGGGAGAGCGGGTGTGGGTGAACGGCAACAAGCCCGGCGTGGTGCAGTTCCTCGGGGAGACCCAGTTCGCCCCGGGACAGTGGGCGGGCATCGTGCTGGACGAGCCAATCGGGAAGAACGACGGCTCGGTGGCCGGCGTGCGCTACTTCCAGTGCGAGGCCCTGAAGGGGATATTCACGCGGCCCTCAAAGCTGTCGCGCACCGAGGGTGAGGCCAACGGCACGGAGACGGCGCCCCCGTCCCGCGCCTCCTCGCCGACGCCCTCCATGGCCAGCCAGGCCTCCCACACCCCTTCTTCGAAGCCGTCCGCGTCCTCGACGGCTGCCAAGAAGGCCGCGACGGCTGCGTCTGCCTCGCCGGCAACGCCGACCTCCAACCTGGCGCGGGTCAACAGCGAGTCCGTCTCCAACCTCTCGGAGACCGGCTCGGTCAAGAAGAGCGAGCGAGAGCTGAAGATGGGAGACCGTGTTTTGGTAAGGCTGCTCAGGGTTCTGCGGTCGTGTGCCGGGAGAGTAAATCACGTTCCTGTCCCATGTTGAGGGGCCGTGTCAGTAGTCATCGTCCCCTGAGCTCCTCTCCAGGTCAGAGCCACACCCCCACCCCCCCTTCGCCCTTGTGTGCCGACATCGCCGTAAATACAGGATGGTCTCAGAGTCACACGACTGACCCTTCCCGCCCACAGGGGTAATCTCTCAGGAATGTGTCTGTGCAATTCTACGTCTCGCCCGCCCCCCCACCCCCTGCCCTCCCTCCCGGAATCTCACTGACCAATGAGAACGGCAGCTCTAACCCTCCTCTAGTGAGTGAGGTCAGTGACTGTGTATAGGCCCTCAGTTCACAGCCAAGCACTCTCCTCACAAGTACCTTCCTTCCTGCATCGCTCTGAGGCCCTTTTTCTCTCTCTCGCTCTCTCGCTCTCTCTCTCGCTCTCTTCCTCCCCCAGCCTTAGGCTGTGTAACACATTGTTCAGAGAGGAAGCGTGTCATTCGCACCCACAGAACACACTGAAAAAAAACACACAATAACCACATTTGGTGCTGCTGACTGACTGCAATTGGTTTGCAACAAGAAAGATTATAGACCGGGCATTGCTGTATTTGCCAAAGCAGTATCGGCTTCCCCCAGTCTTAAGGAGCAGGATTGCTGACTCTTTGACCCAGTTTTGTGGTTTATCAATTATCAATAGATGCAGTTGTTTTTTTGGTCCAACTGTCTGATAAGCACATCCAAGCATATCACTAAAGCAGTCTCCTGACCCCCTCTGTGTATTCCTTGCCTGATTTGGAAACATGTTGGGTGTTTGACCTGCAGGTTGGAGGCACCAAGGCTGGCGTGGTGCGTTTCCTAGGCGAGGCTGACTTTGCCAAGGGTGATTGGTGTGGTGTGGAGCTGGACGAACCCCTGGGGAAGAACGATGGGGCGGTGGCAGGAACCAGGTATGTTTCACCTGAGCATCTCTCTGAGGAAATATAGTTTAACAGTTTCAATTCCTGTGTAATTTGTCTAAGAACCCCTTGTTTTTGTGTGTGTGTTTTCTGCAGATACTTTCAGTGTCAGCCCAGGTATGGCCTCTTCGCTCCGGTCCACAAGGTCACTCGGATCGGCTTCCCGTCCACCACGACGGCCAAAGCCAAGCCGGCAGTGCGGAAGGTGGTGACCACGCCCTCGGGCCTTAAGCGCAGCCCCAGCGCCTCCTCCATCAGCTCCGTCAGCTCTGTGGCCTCCTCCGTCAGCGGCAAGCCCAGCCGCACAGGCCTGGTGAGACACACACACACACACCAAACACACACACAGGCCTGGTGAGACACACACACACACACACCAAACACACACACAGGCCTGGTGAGACACACACACACACACACCAAACACACACACAGGCCTGGTGAGACACACACACACACACCAAACACACACACAGGCCTGGTGAGACACACACACACACCAAACACACACACAGGCATGGTGAGACACACACACAGGCCTGGTGAGACACACACACACACCAAACACACACACAGGCATGGTGAGACACACACACACACACAGGCCTGGTGAGACACACACACACACACCAAACACACACACAGGCCTGGTGAGAGACACACACACCAAACACACACACAGGCCTGGTGAGAGACACACACACCAAACACACACACAGGCCTGGTGAGACACACACACACCAAACACACACACAGGCCTGGTGAGACACACACACACACACACCAAACACACACACAGGCCTGGTGAGACACACACACACAGGCCTGGTGAGACACACACACACACAGGCCTGGTGAGACACACACACACACACACACAGGCCTGGTGAGACACACGCACCCAATGTTTGTGTATTCAGTGGTGAGTGAGTGGTCTCTCATCCCCCTTCCTGCCCCCCCCCCCCCGCCTGCCCCCCCAGCTGACGGAGACGTCGTCCAGGTACAGCCGTAAGATCTCGGGCACCACGGCGCTGCAGGAGGCGCTGAAGGAGAAGCAGCAGCACATCGAGCAGCTGATGGGCGAGAGGGACCTGGAGCGCGCCGAGGTCGCCAAGGCAACCAGCCATGTGGGCGAGGTGCAGCAGGAGCTCACCTTGCTGAGGGACGACCAGGAGCAGGTCAGCACACACACACACACACACACACACACATCCCCTAATGTCACATGGACATGACTTAAGATGTTACTTCCATGGACTTGTATTGCCATCTGTTATTTGAGCCCAGCTCTTCAGCTAGACTGAATGAATGTGTCTGTGTCCTGAACGTATTCTCATGAATGCTTGTGCATGTGTCCATCAAAGATGGAAGCCAAGATGGACCAGCTACGCACCTTAGTAGAAGCGGCCGATAAAGACAAGGTGGAGTTGCTGAATCAGCTGGAGGAGGAGAAGAGGTGAGTCAGGCTGTAGATGGGACAGGACAGGGCCAGTCCTGAGGGTTGAGCTTGCCTGGCTCTACAGAAGCATATCTGGTAGTGAACGCTAAAACAAGTCAAATCGTGTTCCACAGGAAGGTGGAAGACCTTCAGTTCCGTGTGGAGGAAGCTTGCATTACCAAAGGAGACCTGGAGGTAAGCACTTATCCCCTCCTCATCCATACCCAGACCCCGGCCACTCACACTCCCAACCATCTGAGAAACCGCAGGTAACATTAACAAAGTAGTCTAGTTCGAATCCTGTCCCTGAATAACTGGAATCGGATCCTTCCGGTGTGATAACGTCACACCAGTAAAAGCAAACGCGCTGCTGTTTTTCTGATGAGACTGCAGACCACAGCCATCTGTGGAATGAACTGTCTCAGCAACATCCTTGTTCTCAACCCTGATGATATTGCCTTCAAGTCTCCCTCTAATTAATAAATAAATCTAATTCGAGGTCGACATCCAGCTACTCTGCATCCTTTTGATCGACATCCTGTCCTCCGGTTTCCTGTGATTTGCGAGGGCAGAGATGTGATTGGCGGCTGTTGCTGCAGTATCAGACTGCCAAGGACTGGGTGTTAGCATCACGTGTGTTAGCAGCATGCGCTAACAGCCCACAGTCCCACCAGGGACGGTTGCGGGAAGCGATCAATTTGAGTCTTTTTTAGCCACGTAAACCGAGACTCCCTAATGAAATCTAGTGGAGCTCCAAGGGCACCTTTCCCTCAGAGGGTGCTGAGATCTGAACTTGGCCAGTTCCTTATCTTATATAACGGAATGTGAGAACATAAAATACATGGAAAGAAAACGTATGATTTGAAGAGAGGAGTCGCTACACCCTGGATGTCACCACGCTCTTGATTTCATGATCTTCTTTCCTAATCCACACAGAGGATTAACACAGTCTGGGTGGTTGCACATCACTAACAACAAGCAGCTGATAGTTCAACGAATGACTGAAGTTAGAACTAACAGTAGATTCGTCGAAAGGCTTTGTTTTACAGACTTGATTATAATGAAGGAAAACAAATTCGTTTTGGGGAAACTGCTAACCCTGCCTTCCTGTCATCTTATTAGTCGTGAGGCAGAGATGAGTCCCTGAAGAGAGACGCTGTCTGATTGCAGGATTTATGTCATCTGTTCCACAGTGCCACTCCAAAACAGGGGATCGTTCCGTTTCTCCTGAAGGCGTCCCGCTACAAACATTACATTTAGTTACCCAACAGGGTTAGACGTAATACCCCTTTATCTTCCTTTGATTGTTTACTAACCGTCTGTTGACGACTCACCGCAACATATCAATAACACGCCTGCTGCTTGAACAAACCAGACGCGCGAGGCCTTCCTGTTGGTTTCAGGCAGTTGACGGTGTACTAATGTTGTGCTGTAACCTTTCTAATCAGTGATGTGATGTCAGTGCTTCTTTTTGTCCTCCTCTTCCTCCTCCTCCTCCTCTTCCTCCTCTTGTCCTCCATGTTGGCCCCAGTGCTTAGCATGGAACCACTGAAGATACTCCACAGACACATCCTAGGCCCCAAGCCCACAGTCCATGTATTACACACTCAGTAACACTATGGAACAGTGGGCTCTGCATTTTTATTATATTAAAATAAAATAAAAGGGATATGACTCCTATCGTGTCCATGCACGCGGCGAAAAGGACAAACCTGGAATAGCTTCCGGTTCGTAAATGGCCCACGTTCTATTGTGCTACTGTTTTATTTTGATCCCCAGTTGTTTAAAAATTGTGTTTTATATTATATTTACACTTTTGGGTTAGTTTTTATATTTTGATTAGTGTTTTTTTGTGTCAACTCACCAACCAAACACACTTTAGAGAGAGAGAGAGAGAGAGCGAGAGAGAGAGCGAGAGAGAGAGCGAGAGAGAGAGAGTGAGAGAGAGAGAGTGAGAGAGAGAGAGTGAGAGAGAGAGAGCGAGAGAGAGCGAGAGAGAGAGAGCGAGAGAGAGCGAGAGAGAGCGAGAGAGAGCGAGAGAGAGCGAGAGAGAGCGAGCGCAGTGATCTTAGAATGTGTGGGGGGAGAAAAATACCCAAAACTCCCTACTTGTCATGGTCTAAACTACATGGTTTAAAAATGATAGTAATGATAGTCTGCGCTGCTCTCTCTCCTGTGAAGTCCATCAGATTCCCTTACTTGCTCACTCAGACCTCTGCATTCCCACTCTGTCTTCATATAATCCTTGTTGATCCACCAGGTTCACTCTGCATGTCTTTTATTAAACGCAACCAACACCTGCATATCCATGAGCATAACGCACCTGTTACCCTGCTCCTTGTTCCCTGCCTCCATAACATCCCCCATACTAGGCTCTGCTTTAAGGGCCTGCGTTGTGGTACCCTCACATCCCCCAACCCCCTCCTGCCCACTCACTCAGCTCCCCTCCCTCCACCTCCCCTCCCTCCCCCTCCTCTCTGTCTGTGTTGGGCTGGCATGTGATGGTGGCACTGGTTGTTCTCTTCCTCTCCCCTTCTTTACTAACAGACGCAGACCAAACTGGAGCATGCCCACATAAAGGAGCTCGAACAGAGCCTGCTCTTTGAAAAGACCAAAGCTGAGAAACTGCAGAGGGAGTTAGAAGACACTAGGGTAATGGATCCTGCTGTATGCTTCGCTACGTCTGGACAGAGAGGGGGGGGGGGGGTTGGGGCAGGGGAGGGAGGGAGGTTGTTGATGTGTGGTATAGTCATAGGGGAGGGTTGTCGAGGAGTAATGGGGAGAGCTAGGGTCGTATTCTCCATTTTGCAACACAAGCTATATACAGCCCTCTAACTCTGTCACAACACCATGGCTGTTGTCATACCAAAAAAAAGAAAGGTTTTATATTTCACTTATGAAGGGATCTCGATTTCGTTTCAAAAACGGTTTCAGTCCTTTGAACAGTCAGGGTTATTAATGGGCTTTATACTTCCCCTGACTAATGCTGTTTGCCTATGCCGATAGTCCTTACCTGGGTCTGTGAGTAGCCCAACAGCCAGACAGTTCCCCACCCTTCCTCACCCTTATTCCCAGTTACCCTTTGCCCCCATACCCCCTGACCCCATCAGCTCCTAGTGGTCCTGCCTGTGTGGAGTCCTGTGCCTCCTGTCTCACCTGCTCCCTCTCCCAGGCAATGCTTTCCTGCTTATCTAAGAGGACTAGTTATTCAGATATGATCCAAAATGGCTGCCGCCTAAACAGTTTATTGACCCCTTATGTGATTTGCCGATTGGTTGCCATTCGAGACATACGTTTCATGTGTCGCAAGAGCATTTTATATGCACAATCCAGTAGATACAGCATCTCTGGGCAGAACATTTAAAACTAATTTCTGTACAAAAGGAGTGTGTCAGGACGTTTGATCATCACTAGAGGGCAGCACAATCCAGCAAACACCAAATGCACCCTGTCATACCCCTTTCACACCAGGAACCAGGCTTTTAACCTGTGCAATTACACTGATTCAAACACCTTCTTTGTGAACTTCTCGGCCATTTTCACTTGCGTCTCGTTTGCTGGTAACTAACTGCAGAGTTATTTAAACAACCTGTAGTTCTTATCGCCATGGCGCTCGGTAGTGGCCAAGGCACGAGTAGCGTCTAGACACGATCCCCGTCGCCTGCACAGGTGTGTGAATACCGAAGCCCCGCCCACACCGACGTCTCACCCGCGTCACCTGTGTTCAGCGTGCGGTGTGAAAAGGGTATTACTGCGTTTCTGCCGCTACTGTACCTGTCAAGGTTTCTTTGGCGTAGGGCTTTTACAGAGCCGCAGCTTTATCATCTCAAGGTCGAAACTAAACCAAAGCGTGGTTTGTTTTGAGTCGTAGTTCTGCTGTCCGACAGGTGGCCACGGTGTCTGAGAAGTCCCGCATCATGGAGCTGCAGAGGGACCTGTCCCTGCGGACCAGGGAGGTGGCAGACCTGCGTCTGCGTGTGGAGACCCAGCAGGGCCCCGACGGCCCCGCGCTCGCCCCCCTCCTGGAGGAGGTCAGCTCCCTGAGGGCCCAGCTGGCCGCTCAGGAGGCCGGGCAGCAGGCCCAGCTCAGGGGGCTGATGGAGAAGCTGGCGGCCGAGGAGAAGGCCCACCGGGAGGCCCTGACCCCGCTGCAGGCCGCGTCGAGCCGGCTCTCCAGCGACAACGAGCAGCTGCGTCTGCGCCTGGGTCAGAACGAGAAGGAGAGCGCGGACGCCGCGGCGACGTGGCGCTCCAAGCTGGAGGCGGCCGTCGCTTCCCATCAGCAGGCCATGGAGGAGCTCAAGGAGTCGCTCGGCAAGGGGCAAGGCGACCAGACGGCAGAGCTGGTGGAGACGAAAAGCGCCCTGGAGAGGCTGAAGGTGGACCACAGGCTGGCGGTGGAGGAGTCGGGCAGCAGGCGCGAGGCGGAGTCGGCGGCTCGCTCGCGTGAGACGGGCGAGCTGAAGGCCCAGCTCCTGGCGATGACAGAGGAGAAGGAGAGGCTGGAGGATTGTGTCCGGTCCAGCGTGGACCGCGCCGAGGAGCAGCACCTGGTGGAGATGGAGGACGTCCTGGGCAAGCTCCACACGGCTGAACTGAAGGTAAAGGAGCTGGAGGATCTGGAGGCGAAGCTAGTCCAGCAGGCCCAGGATAAAGCTAGGGAGGCCCAGGTGCAAGTTGCATCCATGGAGGCCGTGCGTTCCCAGCAAGCTCAAGGTAACCATGAGCTCCAGAGCCTGGGGAACCAGCTGAAGGAAGCCCAGAACGAGGCCCGCTCGCAGGCCGGCAAGGTACAGCTCCACATCCATTCTATCCCCTGTGGTCACTTTCTGTTGTCATGTCACATTTTTCCTAGATCATTTTACCCCTAAGAAACCTGTGTTGTGCCACTGTCTGTTATACCTATCGCAGTTCATCCATTTAGCCAATTCCATTGTTTGTATTTCACGACATCCTCCATATTTGTTTGGTTTTCATGGTTTGTTTTGTGTTGCTTGCCTCTTCCCTCCCTGCATGTGTTCCATGCCCATGGTACGACCGTCCCGGCCTGTGCTGTAGGTCAGTGAGTTGAGCTCTGAGTTGGAGGGCAGACAGAGGGAGCTGGTCTCCTTGCAGCAGAGTCTCACCTCTGTTCAGCAGGACAAGAGCTCCCTGGAGAAGGAGCGTGGCACCCTGGTGAGTACTGGGGCCTCTGGTTGGAGGGGAGACACTGGGTCAAGAAGTGGGGAGACTCGGTTGAGGAAAAACAAGGGTCTTGTATGGCTGAGTGGTGAGGGAATCGGGCTATTAATCAGAAGGTTGCTAATTCGATTCCCGGCTATGCCAACCAAATGACGTTGTGTCCTTGGGCAAGGCACTTCATCCTACTTGCCTCAGGGGAATTTCCCTGTACTTACTGTAAGTCGCTCTGGATAAGAGCGTCTGCTAAATGACTAAATGTAATGTTGTGATTGACGTTTCAAGATCCCAGTTAAGTGTACTTCAGTGTGCTCAGCGATATGAATCTGTGTTCTGTCTCCGCAGAAACAAAAGTTGGGAGAGAGCACAGACAATCAAACAAAATCAGCACAAACTATGCAAGGTAAACCGATTCACTAAGTTCTCATCAGCTGCACAACACTGATATAGAAGAAAGCGTTTAATTTACTGTCGTATTCTTTTTTTCTTCCAGATTTGATTGACAAACTCAGCAAGAAGGAAGAGCAGTGCACAGCAATCTCCACAGAATTGGAGAGTTTTAAGAGTCAGATCGCAGGTAAGGAAATAAAACCTTATTTTTGAAGTGTAAAAATGTAGTTTACAGCCGAACACCCTGCTGAGGTCGATGTTTCTTCCTTCAGGTCTGGAGAGGAAGCTGAAGACCGGGGATGAGAAGTTGGACCAGCTAACAAAGGATAAGGCCAAACTAGAAAGTAACATCTCCGAAATGATGACGTCATCAGGGGACAGTTCTGCTCAGCTCACAAAAATGAACGAGGACCTCACCCAGAAGGAGAGGTATGCGTCTAGACACCCCACCTTGCACACGTTTTTAACGGGGTATTGTTAAGGCATTGATAGTCATTGTTCAAGTGAGTCATCTAATATTAAGCAGGTCTATACTGTTTCACAGTGTTTTTTAGTTTCTAACTCTCCAGTTTCAGCAGCAGTTTCCCCCACAGTTAACCAGTTCGTCCTCCATCCCATGTCTTCCCCAGGAGACTTGAGGACCTACAGACCCAGTTGGCCGAGGCGAAGGAAGGAGCAGCACATTCTGAGGAACAGCACAAGCAGGAAGCGGCTCGCAAGGAGCAGGAGCTGAAGGAAGCGAAAGGAGATCACCAGGGTCAGCTGAGCAGCCTGCAGGAGAAGATTGTTCACCTGGTGGGTAAAGGTTAAAGATGACGAGCTTGTTGAAGTTTGTGTGTGTGTGTGTGCACGCAAGAAACATAAAAAAGCCTTTTGAGACCTGTAAACCTAATTATCACCCTTTTTAGATTTTCTCTCTGTTGGGAGATCTGCAAATTCACCCCCTCCAGATCTGAGTGTCTTTCTCTCGTCTCTCTCTCCCCTCAGGAGAAGAGCGTGCATCAAGGCGAAGCTCTAGCTAAGCAGCTGAAAGCCTCGCAGGAGAAGGCCCTGTCCGAGGCGTCGGCGCTACACACCCAGGAGCTCCAGGTTCTGCAGGGTCAGGCAGAGAAGGTGACCCAGGAGCTGAAGTCCTCCACGGACAAAACCCTGGAGTTGGAGAAGCTAGTGTCGGATCTGCTGCCTTACAAGGAGAAGGCTCAGGTGAGCATCGGCCGGATTAACGGTTTCGGTTCTGCTAACTTTTGGCCTTGTGAAACCATCTTGGTCTTAGAGGTTTTAACTGCTTCTTGGATACCGTCTGGCCACAAGGACACTTGCAATTTTTGTTGTTGCAAATGGGAGTTGAGCAAAATGCTTTTGCAGGACAGTGGATCGACCTTCGACCAGAACCAAGTCAGAACAGAGAAGCGTATGATGAAGGATAACATAATTTTTCTTTTTACATCAAGTTCTTAGTATCTATGTTCAAAAATTGGTAAATATTTGGAGGCTACTATTGTGATATCCGACCATACTATAACATATGCTACATTGGTTGCAATTAGACCCAGTTCATTTTTTGTGGAGAAATAACTATAATTTGAGTCCATTCCATGTAACAATTAACCTGTGATGATCTTGCATTCACCAACTTCACTTGACTCTATTCCATGTTTGATTTTGGGCTACATTGAAAGCAGGGGTACAGTTCAGTTCCACGTGTTGAAAACAAATCGTGCTTACCTTTCAAAAAGAAGTTATTGTAAGTACTGTCATTAGCACTTGATAAGTGTACCCCTGTTATCATTGTGTTTTGAAGGTCAGTTTGATGGGGTTTCTGTCTCTTCCAGTGTGTATGCTTGCGCCAGCTTACCTTTCCAGTTGCATATTGTTACTTTTGTTCATTTGCTTGACTCACTTTTGTTTATATTCACTTTACTTTACCCTGTATATACCCCTCCCCCCCCCCTTTTTTTTCTTTCAATTTCTATTCCCTCAGTGTCTTACTGCTGAGCTTGGCTCCTCCAAGCAGGAAGTTGAACAATTGTCCAAAGACCTGGAAAAGCAGAGACTAGCCCTGGAGCTCAAGTGTAAGGAAAGCGAGGAGGTTAAATCTCAGAAAGCTAGTCTTGAGAATCAGCTCCTAGATGTAAATGCGAGTCTAACCGCTTCTGAGGCTAGCCACAAGGAGCTCTCCTCAAAGAAGGAGGATCTGGTGAAGCAGAAGGACAAGCTTGCGAAAGAACTCGAGGATCTTTCCCACGACAACCAGCAACTGAAAGAAGCGAGCGTTTCGTCGTCCGGCGAGTTGGAGAAACTCCGGAGCGTCTGTCGGGAGGCACAGGCTGAAAGTAAAGCTCTGAAGCAGGCCGAGAGAGAGAGCCAAGCCCACGTCGAGGAGCTTCAAAGGACGAACAAGGAGAAGGAGGAGGTGGGTCTGGCGCACCAGCAGCAGATCGAGCAGCTTGAGGAGAAGAGGAAGCAGCTCACGAAGGAGTATGATGACACGTGCAAGGAGAGGAACAGGCTGCAGGACGAGCTGGCTCAAACCAGTCAGAAGTTGACGTCTGAAAGGGACAACCTCGTGTTGGAGCGGGACGCCGCCAGAAACTCCAAAAAGTCGCTCGATTCCAAGAATGCGGAGTTGCAAGCGAAGATTCAGTCGGTGAGCCTGGAGAAGGAAGACCTTTGCGCCAAGAACACGCTGATGCTCGCTCAGTTGGAGACGTTGAACAAAGGCAAAGAGGAGATGTCCTCTCGTATGGATGCCGTCGTTTCTGAAAAGGAGGCGCTTCGGGTATCGAATGCAGAGCTCCAGAATCAGCTTCACGTTTCCAAGAAGGACCTCGAGAATCACGTCCGGGATAACGACGAGCTTCGGGCTTCCAGAGAGAGCCTGGCGCAAATTCTTGAGGAGTTCAAGACGAGCAACGAGGTTACAGACTCCGAGAGGCTCCACCTCCTACAGGAAAAAGAGGCCCTGCTGGCCAATCAGAGAAAAGTCTGTTCCGAGAAGGAGGAGATTCTCAAGGATGGAGAAGAGCTGAGGGAGAAGCTACGATTGGCTGTAGAGGAACTGGCGACCTCCAAAGAGAAGGTCGAAGAGGCGTTGTCGTCGTCTGCGCAGGAGAAGCAAGCCCTTAGCCTCCAGAATGCAGAGACCGAGAAGGCTCTCCATTCTGTTCGGAAAGAGAAGATGGTTGTGGAATCCACGCTAGAGCAACAAAGAACAGAAAACCAGCGGTTGCTTCACGAGAAGGAAGAGATCAAAGAGAAGCACGCCAAGGAAGTTTCTGAAAAAGCGTCTCTAGCCGCCGAGAGAGACAAACTGGCCAGCGACATGCGTAACATGAAGGATCAGTTGGACGGCTCCTCCAAAGCCAACGCAGATCTCACACAGGCCAAATCCAACCTCGCCGTGACGCTGGAGGAGGTCAAACGCAAGAGGGAGGAGCTTGAGGCTGAGAGGACATCTTTGAAGAAGGAGAAGTCTGATTTAGAAGCTCAGATGTCCAATTACTGCTCTGAAAAGGAAGTGCTGGAGCAGGAGAAATCTCAGATGCAGGACAAAGTGCAGGATCTTACTCAACAAAACCAGCGTTTGGTGCATGAGAAAAAAGAGTTAGGAGAGAAGCACACTAAAGAGGTGTCAGAAAAAGAAACTTTAGCCGACGAGAGAGACAAATTAGCCAGTGACGTGCGTAACATGAAGGAACAGTTGAACAGCTCCTCCAAGGGCAACATAGAACTAACATTAGCCAAATCCAACCTTGCTGCGATGCTGGAGGAAGTCAAACAAAAGATGGAAGTCATTGAAGCTGAGGTGACGTCCTTGAAACGCGAAAAGTCTGATTTGCAAGCTCATTCCCAAAAGCTTTGCTCCGAAAAGGAGAGCGTTGAAAAGGAGTTGGTGCAAATGAAAACTAAATATCAGGACCTCACGGAGCAATCTCTCAGCAAAGATAAAACCGTAGACGAGAAATCAGCCGACCTTAAGAAGGCTCATCAGGAGGAAAGAAAAGCTTGGACTGGAGAAATTGACGCCTTAAAAGAACAACTTGGGCAAAAAGACCAGGAAAAGGGCAACTTGACAAAAGAGAGAGAACAGTTAACGACCAAACTGGAAGAGATCAAGAGAGAGGCATCCACCTTGGTCCAGGAGAAAAAGGACCTCTTAGCAGCTCAGGGCAAACTAGAGCAGGACGTTTCAGCTCTCCGTAGCAGCCGAGAGAGTGGCGACGGGGAACGCAGAAGGCTTCTTGAAGAGGTGGAGAAGCTGCGGGCCGCCCAGACGGGGCTTGAGGCGAGCTCTCAGGCCCTTCGCACTGAGCGGGCTCTGATGGAGGCCCAGTGCAAGACTGCAGAGCAGGAGGCATCGTCTGCCGTCAAGGCAAGAGAAGAGGCCTCTGCTAGCCTGGCAGATTTGCGATGCCAGCTGGATGGTTTGCACAAGGAGAGAGATGACAGCGCCCAGAAAACAAGCCAGCTTGAAGCCCAACTCAGAAATGCTCTTTCCAAGCTGCTTGAGGTATCCCACTGCAAAAAAAAAATATCCAAAACTAACCTTCACAGTAGAATCCTTATCCGCCCTCTCACTTGCATGCTCTTAATTTATTTTACGTTTCTAACATTCATCCTCCCATCACTAACTGCTGCTCTGCTTCTAGTTCCCTGCAAAGAGATGCTACTCAGTTTCCTGTGGACTAAGAACGCGGTGAAGATTGGGGGATTAGGGTGGATCAGGATGTAAACCTTTACTCAAGTTTTTCAAGCATGGATAGATGCATCAATGAGTATCCGTTCTCATTCCACAGGCTGTAGTTCCTATAGATTTTTTAATTTTTTTTACATTCACTATTTAGGTGCTTCCAACACTTCATTGAGTGGTAATTAGTTGTAGAAAGAGATATGGGCTGTGCAGTCAAGCTTCTGAATTAAAACTGTAATTTAGAACACACTGTAGTAATGGTCTGAAACTAGAATTTGCTGAAATAACAATCTGGAATGATTTGCATGACTGCAATGCACAGCTTGCAATTTAATTCTGCACGAAATTTCCACCAAATACGTTTTTTCAAGAATCGTAAATTGGGTTTTGATGAGATTTAAACCAGAAGATCTGCACAATTCATGAGTATTTCACCTCAGCCAATCCAAGTAGTATCCTTGGAACTCAAGTATTAGTAACTAATTTCCAAGTTCAACCTTTCCTCTCCAGGCTGAACAGGCCACTGGGCAGACAGCAGAGACTCTGGAGCTGCTGGCCCAGGAGAAGAACCGTCTTCAGCAGGAGAAGAGCCAGGCCCAGACACAGGCGGAGGAGTTCAAGAGTGCAAAGCAGGAGATGCAGACTCAGGTGAGACGAGGGTTTCCTCCACCTCAGGTGGGGAGAGGGAGGAGTCTGACTTCCTCAGGTGGGGAGAGGGAGGAGTCTGACCTCCTCAGGTGGGGAGAGGGGAGGAGTCTCTGACTTCCTCAGGTGGGGAGAGGGAGGAGTCTGACCTCCTCAGGTGGGGAGAGGGAGGAGTCTGACCTCCTCAGGTGGGGAGAGGGAGGAGTCTCTGATCTCCTCAGGTGGGGAGAGGGAGGAGTCTGACCTCCTCAGGTGGGGAGAGGGAGGAGTCTGACCTCCTCAGGTGGGGAGAGGGAGGAGTCTGACCTCCTCAGGTGGGGAGAGGGAGGAGTCTGACCTCCTCAGGTGGGGAGAGGGAGGAGTCTGACCTCCTCAGGTGGGGAGAGGGAGGAGTCTGACCTCCTCAGGTGGGGAGAGGGGAGGAGTCTCTGACTTCCTCAGGTGGGGAGAGGGAGGAGTCTGACCTCCTCAGGTGGGGAGAGGGAGGAGTCTCTGACCTCCTCAGGTGGGGAGAGGGAGGAGTCTGACCTCCTCAGGTGGGGAGAGAGTAATAAGTTAAAATGAAAACCCTGAAAGCATGTTTATGCACAAATAAATCAGAAACACAATTTTTTTCTTCATGTGTGATGGTTCAGGTGGAGTCCCTGAAGGAGCAGAATGCTAAATATCAAGACGAGCTCAAGCTGTCCAAGGAGAAACTCATATCAGACAACCAGCGAATCAGCAGCTTGTGCCAGGAAATGTAAGTATCCACTCCTGTGTGTGTGTGTTAAAGTCAGTGTTTTGTGACGTTGTTTCAGATGCATCATATTCAAACGGCAGGTCCTGGCTGAGCCGCCACATCAGGAAACGTGGAGGGTTAGGGCAGGGACAGAGCTATCGCAGTACCCAACCAAGAACCTAGCGGATCAGCTCAGTACAGTCGGCCGACAGGGCTTTTGGATATTAACTCTTCACTTTTAAATTAAACTTTTTTTTAAATATCTATTATGAATGTCACGTTTGCAGCCCTGTTTTTATTTAGTTTTACATTTTGAGTGATTCACAGGACCTTCTTGAGGCTTGCTTGCACATAGGTACTTTCACAGGATAATCTTACACGAGAACTGCAGTGTTCTTACTTGTGACAGCGATCAACACAGTTTTACCTAAGCCACACCACTTATCAAACATGATCACAGTTTTACTAATGATGTACCTTGAACAAAGCATCTAACAGTGATAAACAGGGTTATAATCACAGAACTCATTTATCTCCAACCCTGTAAAAATAAGCATCAAATGAACACTATGATTGCGGGGTCAATCAGGTTTCTCGCCCGACTCGACTGAAAACCACGCAACGAACAACATCTTTCTGACCCCAGTGCATCGCGTCAACAGATAAACGTCCTCAGTCACACACATCACACATATCTCTTGGTTTGTCTGTGTGTTTTCAAAGTGAGAATTTGAAGCAGGCGGCGTCGGAGAAGTCCCAGTCCCTGGACGCCCTACAGGAGGAGAAAAGCAAACTGGCCCAGCAGCTGGGCAGCAGCCGGGAGGCGGGCAGCGGTCAGAAGAAGGTACAGCACGAGGCACAGCAGGACTGCCTCTGAACGACACCACGGGACCCTCTGTTCAAACTGCCTGCCGCGTATTTGAATCCAAACCGTTTTTTTCCCCGTTTCAGTTGGAGGCCGACAATTCCAAGCTCAAGAATCAGATGCAGGGGCTGAAACAAAGGTGAGAAGCTTAGGGGAACCGATGCTTGGACGATATTTCTAACTCTTAAAAAAAAAAAAAAAAGACAAACAAACAAAACTGCATTCGTTTTTTTTCCAATTGACACACTCTGTGATTGGGGTTTTGTAGAGCCTACTTACTCAGCTGTCGTCAGCATGCCTTGTACGGTTTTCTCCTTGGTACGTTCTAATGGAGTCTTCTCTTGTCTTTGTCTCACAAAGCTTGCCCAATAATGCCTTCAGGTATTCCATGGCTTTTAATGTTGTAATGCACATCGTATGTTTCATAACTCATCATTTGATCCTTTTAACACAATGGCTTTCTGATTGATATATTTTCATTACGTTTTCATTTTCTGTCTCGAGGTAAAAAAAACCCGACAGTTCCCAGAAAGCTGTGCTTTCCTGATCACTCACGTGGCAACATTGACACTTTCATCTTCTACTTTAACCTACTGTGGCATCTTATGCTTTGACATTGTCTTATCGTTATTGACTCATGTGATGATGGTATAAACTGAAATTCTTCTTTTAGTCCATCAAACTTCTTACATCTTTCTGTTAATCCAAAAAAGCTTTCAATGTTTCTGTTTACCAAAACAAAAAACTTGGAGATCATTATTAGATAGCAGCAGTACTGTGATACATTCTCGGAATATGAAATCCATGTTCCTCTTGTCCTCTCCTGGATTCTTTGGAGCTGAAATAAAATGTGTGTGTGTGCGTGTGTGCGTGCGCGTGCGTGTGTGGGAGTCAGGTGGCTGAGCGGTTAGGGAATCGGGCTAGTAATCTGAAGGTTGCCAGTTCGATTCCTGGTGGTGTCAAATGACGTTGTGTCCTTGGGCAAGGCACTTCACCCTACTTGCCTTGGGGAATGTCCCTGTACTTACTGTAAGTCGCTCTGGATAAGAGCGTCTGCTAAATGACTAAATGTGTGTGCGTGTGTGTGTCATGACAGTGAAAATGCCTTGAAGAAAGAACTGGATAATGAGAAAGCCACCACCAAGCAGGCCTTTACTAAAAGCAGTGCCTTGATCTCCCAGAAGGACAAGGAGCTGGAGAACCTAAAGACAGAGGTGAGAACAAGGAGTGGGTTTTTACAATTTAACCTTTTTTTATTTTATTTTTTCCCCCAAATACAACATGGTTTCCCTTCCCTCGTGTGCAGCTCGTCACCTTGCGAGGCGAGAGCGCCTCAGCCAAGACCCTCCAGGCCACCGTCCAGACTCTGGAGAAGGACAAGGTTCGCCTGCAGGAGCGCATCCACAACCTGGAGAGGAGCCAATCAGGGGCCCAGGACACCGGCAGGTCCTCAGGTACCACCTCCAGGTCATGTCTGTAGGGGGTCTCCCCCTGGTGCTGGAGGACTGAACCGGTTTGATTTCAGAGATTGTTTACTTAAAGAGTGTTTGTTTCAGGTGATGCTGCTGTGGACCAGAAGGATGAGGAGATCGCGGACGGCCAGGTATTCAAAAACACCGAAATATCTATTCAGACCGTGCAGAAATGTCTGAAATGGGATATTATTGCACTGGGGTTTGTTGTGTATAGTTATTTAATGACGTTTATGTCGTTGAGCATAAAGTTATGTTTCCTGTGCTTTAACTTGTACTGCTCCAGTTATGGATGTCTGTACCTGCCAAGAATTCATTGGACTCACTGTAGAACCTCAGACAAACGGCTCAATCAAATCATGAATCATTTGGCCTTCAATGTTACTCAATTGCATTATTAGTATTATTATTAATGTTACACAGTCTGTTCATTTCATTGGCTGTCCTGATACTGGTTTGTCTGGGTGATCTCAGGGTTTCATCTCTGTATTGCTTGCTGATGTTCTGCCCTTGTGCTAATCAAATGCAGATGATGACTTGAGTTGGTTCTCTGGCATTAGGTTGTTCTTTCTAATATTATTGTTTTGTCTCCTCCCTCTCTCTCCTCCTCCTCTTCCTCACCTCCCTTCTCCTCTACCCCTGTCCCTGATGTTGGCAATGCTACCCCACAATCAGGCAGCGGTTTGTTACTGTTTACATCTGCTTCACTTGTGCATATCTGTTAAGCTGTCTGTCACCCCTGTACTTCCTCATGTTGTTTGGTAGAGTTTGTGAGAGTCCTTGTTAGCGGTGGCTAAGGTGGGAACCACTTTCTCTGGTGGGGGGGGGGGGGGGACATGCACACATCCACACATCCCTCCTCTAACAGACTTCTAGGGATCGGTTTCACATCCATTTACTCACTGGCAATGTTGACCCTTTCATGGCTGATTTTATGACTCACTGGTAGAGGGTTAAAAGGCGTTTGTTGTCCTCAAAATGTTGTATTATTGTACTCAGTCTCACTGGGGATATTTTGGTTCGATACACAAAATCCTAGAATTGTCGTTGCACGTTGGTTAGGGCTGTTGTTTCTGTGTTGTCTGTCCTTCTCACGGGAGCATGGAGAATACTAACAGCCTGTGATCTAGCACAGAGTCATTTTAGGGACCACTGCCTCACGACAGTACTGGTAATGTAACATAATTCTCTCGAGCAGATTGAGTTCCTGAACTCTGTCATCGTGGACCTTAAGAAGAGGAACGAGGAGCTCAAGGGCAAACTGGAGAAGATGGTCGAAGCTGCACTGAATGGGAACAACGCAAGCGAGCTGGACAACCACGATGGGTAACGAGCACACGTTTAACCAAAGACAAAAAACTCCCAGCCTGCTTTGTCTTTTGTTTTGTAACTGCTTTACCTCCCTTCTACATTCTGCATGTCACTCTCACACCGTGGTCATGTTTTTTTTTTTCTCCACTTCCTGTCGTCACCTTCCTCTTGTCGCAGTTCCCACGACGGCTCCCCCAAGAAGAAGCTCCCCCCTCGGCTGTTCTGCGACATCTGCGACTGCTTCGATCTCCACGACACCGAGGACTGCCCCACCCAGATGCAGATGCCCGACTCCCCGCCTCACACCACTTACCACGGCAGCAAGGGCGACGAGAGGCCCTATTGCGACATCTGCGAGGCGTTCGGTCACTGGACGGACTCCTGCAACGACGACCAGACCTTCTGAAGCCTTCCAGCGCACGCCATCTTTCACACAATCTCTCCTTTTGCACATTTCTCAAACGTTGAGGTGCTCGTGGGGTTCTTTGCTACACTGTATGTGTGTGTGTGTGTCTTTCTTGCCCAAGCCCTTAAGCCAGGGCTGTCCGGCGCTGTTCCTGGACGGTCTGTCTTGTTGGGTTCCACTGTAACCCCTCTAAATTATTTGCAATATTTAGCTGGTTTATAAGCTCAATTAGGTGGGAAGGGAAAACCTTCAAGCGGGTGGCTTTCAAAAACAGGGTTTGAAAGCTTTGCCTATTGCCCAGAAATGAGTGTGTTCATCAACAATCTGTTGACTTGAATATCATCGAACACACTATGTTTATAAGGGCGAGAATTTATACAGATTGCTAATAATAATAATAAAAGGTTTTTCTTCTGGGCTTGTAAAATACTTTTGTAAAAGAAATCCATGGTTCGTGACGCTTTCATGAGTTTGTGCAAAAGATGTGTTATCATAGTTTATTTTTTTACGCTTCGAAAAAATACTTAATACTTTTTAAACGGTTGCCTTGTCAGTCAGTCTGTCAGTGTGATAACTGGTGGAAACTAAAAGCATGGAGGACTTTGCTGGCCTCTGATTGGAGCAGTGGATCCCAGAACCAGGTTAGACTGAGAGCAAGGCATTGTGGGTCAACAGGATGGGAATCAAGGAGGAGGCTGCTAGACGAACCTAAAGCACTGCACACACTTTATTCCTCAAATCCTCGGTTCCTTATCAAAAGCCTTTTCCAGAAACTTGGTTTAAATGGTCATTTTTAAGAAGATGCAACGCTTATCGGTTTTGAATGTTGAATACTGTGTCTAAAAACAATAAATGAAATTTATGAGTAATTTGAAAGACTGTTTATTTGCCCCTTTACCTTTTTAGTTTTTCTGGTTTCAGCCTGTGAGGACTAGGTTGTGTTGTGGCTGGTGGACGTCCGAAGCGGAAAGCCATTTCTCCAGCTGCACCGTGAACTCCACAGACATCGGCTCAGGCTGGTTGGAAACGGCGTCTTCTGTGTGTACGTCCATCTCGCTTTCCTTACGTCCTTTCCCCTTACCTACAGAACGGCAGTTATTATGATTTAACCGCTAGCCTCACGTGCTACCGACACTACTGCGAGTTGTGTTGGGTTAGACGTGACCTCAGACCTTTAGGGGCTGCAGCGGACTTCTGGTCTCCGGCCTTTCCCTTCTTCTCTTCCTTCTTCTTCTCGTCTTTGGTTTTCTTACTCGACTCCTGGTGAGAAACGTACAGCACTCCATCACGTTCTGCTGCTGCGGGCTGTAGATACTGAATGTTCCGTTGCGAAGTTTCAGGTTAATTTGCTAATTTGTAAACTAAAGTACAGCTATATTGGAATTATAGATCCTGGCTCCTCAATAGTTTTCTAGTGGTCTGTACTGGTCCTATAAATAAAATAAACCCTAATCCCATGCCAGCTCAACATTCTTGGCAACATTTCATAGAGTAAATAAAGATTGACTACCTAAGCCTAGATGTAACTACAGCGTGTTACGTTTCGAGGGTGCTCTGCAGGAGTGCAGATCTACCTTCTCTCTGGAAGCCGTGGTCCTCGCCCCGTTTTCTGTTTGCTGCACCCCGAGGTCACACAGGACCGTGACCCTGTGACCCCCCATGGTGAGGTCCTGGAGGGACACGTGGACCGAGCCCAGAGCCCTCCGGATCGGAGCGTCCGGGATCATGTCCACCGTCGACTCCTTCTTCTTCTTGTCTTTCGATTTTGGCCCGGAGCCGGTTTTGTTTGCGGGGCCTGCACACTGTGAAAGAAACAAAAACAGGCCGTTTTCATCACACTTTTTTTACACAAAGTCATTTTTAAACCTTTCGAAATGTAATATTTTTTCGTTCATAAAAAAAAAAACTGTGAAACTTTTTGTCACTAATATTTTTCAACCTTTAGAATTTTTTTAATCTTTTATTAGAAAATATTGATTGTAACCTTTAAAAAGTCTCTGTAAATATCTCTATTTATAAACTCCTCAAAAAAAGTTCGGAAACGTTATTTTGTGTGTAAAAATTAATAAAGTGTAAAAATGGCCAATATGTGTTGTTTTTTCCTTATCACTGTGGGAGATTGCAATTATCCAATCCACCAAGCAACTCAAAACGAGAGTGAATACGAACAGAAGTATTATAATGTACGTAATTAATATTGCAGGGGATTTTGGCACATTTTTTTGGGACGCTACCCACACGGTTAGCTGTGTTGCTCATTCCAAGAATGTACGATCCTTACACGTTGTACCTCGTTGTAAAGGTGACTAATCAGGCTTTCCAACGATATAAAATACATAAAATTGAAGGGGAAGAATCCATCCAAACTCTGGCACCGGTCGTACAGGGACCGAACAGCCCCGATCAGGGAGTCCGGTACCCCGTACTCCCGGAGCACCCCCCACATGAGCCCCCGAGGGACACGGTCGAACGCCTTTTCCAAATCCACAAAACATGTGTAGACTGGTTGGGCGAACTCCCATGCACCCTACAGAACCCTGCCGAGGGTATAGAGCTGGTCCACAGTTCCACGGCTATTATTCTAGGGGAAGAATAATCGGCTGAAATAACGTTTCCGAACTTTTTTTGAGGAGTTTGTATTTACATAACATATTTAGACAAACATATGTATAAATATACAAGAGTAACTTATAATTGAGTAATCTCACATCTTTGCCCCCTTTCTTGTCTGGGTTGGGTTTGGGTCCCGGGATAAGGTTTGGGTCCGGGGAAGGCCAAGATAGGACCTGGAAAAAAATCAAAATAAAATCACAACCAGACTTCCTGTTAGTCTTTCTGCTTCTCTCCCCACACAGCAGCTCTGGTTCAGCTCTCACCTTCTCCTCCTCGACGGTCAGAGACAGGCCTCCGAGGAGGAAGCTCTTCAGCAGGCACAAGTCGGCAACACCGTGGACGTCAGTGTGGCAGAAGTCCATGGTCTCTGCCCACACCACCTTCGGTGTGCTGTGTTTCACCACTGAAGGAAAACAAACAAACATCGAGTAGAGTAAGAAATGTGATAAAGGAAACACTCAAACATACACAAACAAACACACACAAACACTCACAAAATAATAGAAACTTGAATCGTTAATCAGGGAGACACCGATTAGAAGTGGATTACCACTGTGGGAACGACTATGAGGATTCCCCGCGTTTCCTGGTGTGCTGATCACATGGTCTGGCTCCCGGGCGTCTGGTCTCTGCTCTGCTGAGCCTGGTGCTGCGTCCACTACCGAGGCACCCTCCACGCTCACCTGCTGCCCCACACCATGAACGCCACACAACCACCCGCCACAATCACATCACCTCAAGGACAAATCCTGCTGAGAATGTCACCGTTGAGGATGAACTTGTGTTTGCGCATCAATAAGGGGTCAGATGGCTAGCCGGTTGGATTCCCAGCCATGCAAAATGACGTTGTGTCCCTGGGCAAGGCACTTCACCCTACTTGCCTCGGGGGGAATGTCCCTGTATTTACTGTAAGTCACTCTGGATAAGAGCGTCTGCTAAATGACTAAATGTAAATCAATAAATGTGGAAAGTTTACCTGGACGCCAGCAGCGGAGGGCTGTCGGTTGAGAAACTCGTAGCCGACAGAGTAGCTGTAAGTGACGACAGGGAACTCGGGCGCGTTGTCACACTGATCCATCAGGGGATCAGGGACACCCCTCATTTTACCCACTGTTACCATGACAACCGCCTGGTCCAATATCATGTCTGCAAACAGAGCAAGGCCACGACCAGGACATGTTTCTTACTCCAGAACAGATGCCTCAGCAAAACATCACCAGGCAAAAAGCAATGGTAATCTTTATCAAATATGCAGGTGACCCTGGCGCTGCTGAGTGTGTGAGCGTTCAAAAGTCAAGTGGTGTCAAGTGGTAGTATTATTATGTTCGAACATATCTTCAAAAGTCAAGTGGTGTCAAGTGGTAGTATTATTATGTTCGAACATATCTTCAAAAGTCAAGTGGTGTCAAGTGGTAGTATTATTATGTTCGAACATATCTTCAAAAGTCAAGTGGTGTCAAGTGGTAGTAATATTATGTTCGAACATATCTTCAAAAGTCAAGTGGTGTCAAGTGGTAGTATTATTATGTTCGAACATATCTTCAAAAGTCAACTGGTGTATTGGACGATAGTGAACCAGTTCTCTCTGTTCCCTGCCAGTCTGACCTCTGACCTCTCATGTTTGCCAGGCCTCTGAAGCGGTGACGGTCGTCAGGCGTGACCCTGGCAGCGTCCAGGTACAGCAGCCGGGGAAGGCTGTCCAAGGTGAACCCTGGGAAGGAGGGGGTCAGGGTGAGGGGGTTTCCCTGCAGGACCAGGGTCCTCAGGCAGGGCAGGGTGGCCAGGGCCTCCACCATGACGCGATGTCCCTGGAAGTCAGACCAGCTAAGGTCCAGAGAGACCAGCTGTGGCCTGAGGGGGGGTGAGAGTCTAGGCTGAACACCACACTGACGAGAGGCATTCTAGACATTCAGTTTGTTGCGATGGGGACGTTCCTTCATCAACCGTCTGTTGGTTTTTAGGACTTGTTTTGTACTTATTATTATCAGAATCAGAATGGGTTTTTATTCGCCATGAAAGTTTGCACAGACAAGGAATTTACGAGGCAGCCATTATCGGCGCCAACTAGAAAGTAGAAAGTTTCAGCATAACATGAGGAGAGGGGAGGGGGAAAAAGGCACCCCCAGACTATGCTCCCAGAGGAGTACAGTGTGGGAACAGGCAAAAAACACCTCAGCACATTAGCACATACATTGTACATTACAGAAACACATGACTTGCAATGGGGGGGGGGGGGGGGGGTAGACAGGCGCATCTGGACCTGCAGCCATAGTAGGCGCTGGTCACAGACCCGCCAGCCACCCTGGGGGAACAAGCAGGCTTGTTGTATGAGTATGCCTGTGGGTTGTTCGCCTTCACCTAGGCAAAGGCGAACAACCCACAGGCATACTCATACACTAACTTTCACCTACTACAGATATGCCATCACCCCCCCACCCCCATCCAACGCCTTTCCGCACAGGCCGTCCCTGTTTGGTTTTCAGCCCGGAGAAAAGTTGGATACAAAAGTTGGAATTAAACCGGCAACCTTCCGATTAATAGCCCAACTTCATAACCGCTCAGCCATCTGACCCCAACGGAACGTGCTTCGCTTCCCCCAGCCTGTGACACTGACCAGAACGCCCCCGTGAGGAGTTGGACGTCTGCAGGGGAGCCCAGCCGGTTGGCGCCCAGACCCAGGTGCTGCAAGCCGGGACGCGGGTGGCAGCTTAACCCATTCAGGTCAGACACCTGGTTGGAATAAAGCTCCAACACCTACCAAACAAGCACACAATGACGTTAAGGAAACAAGGAAAGCCAAAATATGTTTTGAGTGGCATATAACAGTGATATTGGAACACAATGGAGGTAATTTTGATCGGAATTTCACTCGGAAACTTTCCAAATCACAGACTGAGGTTTTTGGTTGATGCCGTTAATAGTCAGTGATTCCACAAGATAAGCATCTGAGTATCACAAGTATAGCTCCCCCTCTGGTGTGAACAATGTGTCTGACTCAGAGTGACTCACTCTGAGGGCGGAGGGAAGACGACCGCTGTGTAGATCGGAGATTCTGTTAGCACTCAGCACCAGCTCTCTCAAACTGGAGAACCGTAAAAGGCCTTCATCGACCACGGACACCTGGTCCACACACACAAAGTGATATAAAAAAACATAAAGTTTCTGTATTGTTACAAATAGAATATATACGTTAACAACAAACTATACTATACATATTTAGATTGGAATCATTCAATCTCTTTGCGATTGACTGTTCAATCGAAGTCAATCGCGATTCACTGTTCCTGCACTCTGACCACTGAAATACTTTTTTAACTCCTTGATCTTCTGCTGTACTTTCTAGAATACACTATTTGAACGCCACTTTGGATGAAAAAATCCGCTAAGTCAATGAAATGTCATGTAACCAGGTCTGGGGATACACACAGATCGGGGAGTCCCCGAACCAGGCCTACTAGTTTTACTCACACCTTTGTCCACGATCCGCAGGGTGATGAAGTGTGTGTAGACGGTGTCATCAGGACGACCTTCAGGACCTCCCACACACAGCTCCCTCAGGGTCGACACCTGGGGGCTCCAGGGGCCCTCGTGTCGCCATGGAGACATGGGACAGGTCAGGAGGTCCTTGAGGTTCTCCTTCTCCTCCTTCTCGGCGCCATCTCTCCCTTCGTCCTCTTCCGCGTATCCCCAGTTCCTCTCCTCGTGTTTGTTACCGATGGATTTAGTCTGAACACAAGAAGCAGCTTACGTTCAGAAAGGGACATCTTGACAGTTTGAATTCCATTTACTTAACTGTAACTGCCTATGACTGAATGGATAACTTGTAAAGGTAAAGCTAGCTTGCTGGAAAAGTCGATGGATTGATGGCAGCATTCGCCATCAGGTGGACCAGTGGTAGTTTTGTTACATTATACATATAAATACGTGTTATACATGTACAATAGTTTGTGAACTCACCCAGGTACCACGCCCACATGGAAAGTCCTTCAGACAGAGGCTGCGAAGCTGTTTGTCCAACACGGATGACAGTGTCACCGTGGCCATGTTCGACAGGATCAGGGCTGGAGGAACTCTACAGGCCTACTGGCTCGTCTGTTGCGTGGCTTGTTTACAATCGAGGGGTTGTTAGATGTTGCTTGGCAACCGTTGGTAGAACACGCGCCACTGATCTACATTACAGGACTACATGACAGAGCATTGAATAAAACATAAGAGGGAATGTATTATACGTTATTTATTCAGTGTCAACTTTACAACTATCTAATCAAATAAAGTCAATAAAATAGTCATGATTTCTTTGCTTCTTTAAAAAATATTGGCAACATATGTTGTTTATCGTTGTTTTTAGATGTGTTATACTGTTAAAATAGTTACACTCACAATCTAATTGAGTAAAACTGACCGGAACATACATTAAGTCTCACTGAGAAATGTACAGTTCCGGCTCATTAGCATATAGAACATACATTAGCCTGGTCATCAGGTTTCCACAACTGAATGATAAGTCTGTAGAGTTCTAATTCGCCCTGCTTTGGACTGTCCATGTGTTATGTAAGGAACTCCATCAGTCACCCTGGTCAGTCCACTAAGCAGGGGAAAACACAAATCAATCAATGACTAATTTCTTTACTTTTGTAATGACAATTGTGACAAATTCTGATGAAAAATGGAAAACCGTGGCAATGTTATTATGTCACCTTTACGTTGTGACCTTATCCAATTCATAGCTCATGGAAACATCTCTTGTAGTAAGACAAATTGGTTATAAACATACGTTTATGTGGAATGATGTTTCGATTGCCATACTCAACATAATCAACATCTTCTTTGTGTTTTTATGTTATAGTTTGAAGTAGAAAAACCCAAATACAGTTCACATTACTATCGTGATTACATTATTCTGTCAACAGTGGCTCTCATAACTTCTGTTAATCAGAGCCTGACATCTTAATAATGACACTATAAAAAACTAAATTTATTTATATACATTTTTACAAGCAATGTCACAAAGGGCTTCACATATGCCCATAGAACTGCCCCTTATCCAACCTACACCCTCAAGGAAGACAGGAAAAACTCCCGGAATAGCTCACTAGAGAAAAATGGAAGAAACCTTGGGAGTAATTCAGTGAGGGATGTAAATGTACTATTTTAAGCATTCATCTCTTGAAATGACAGTTTACTTTCCAGTCAACTAGATGTCATCATCCTTAAGACGCGTTTAGGAAATGTTCTGATGATTATCTTACTGGCTTCATAAATATGCACCTAAGAGAGGTTGAAATTAGAACGCATCAAGCTGATCAGTTGAATCTTTTGAAATGAAGCTCATCGGTAAGCATAGGAGTACTGTGTGTGATCTGTTAGACAAAAATGCCTCTTCTAGGTGTGTCCTTATCCAGATTTTGTAATTTCAAGTCTTTTTTATGTGTATATCTTGCCACATAATATATAAAAGCCTTTTTTGTTTTACATTTGTTTGATACGTTAATTTGATAATGATCTTGTGTGCTCCCACAGCAGTGATTATGCTACCCTTGTTCATCATACAAGTTAAAGGTGCTACGCTTAAAACTTCAACTCTGCCAAAAGCCCCAACTCTTACCCTGATTAAATATGTTAACGAAACACTAAAATATTTGGTAAGTAATTTTTTTTTCATCATTATTTGTGTCAGCTCAGGGTAAACATTCCTAACGGGAATCTTAATGGGACAGGGTTTTGCTACAACGTATTGCTGTCACTCACTAAAACAAAATATGGTTCAACAGGAGATAATTGACCTTTTTTCTGTACTCTCCCATCCCACTAGGAGGACAACAACGAGGCTCTTCCTCCGAAAAATGAGGACTACAATCTGAAGACGCTTCCAAAACATGGTCAAATCGAAAACTTCACCTGTCAACAGCTTTCCAATGTCAGCTGTTACATCACAAAAGTGATGATCCGAGATGTCCTGTTGCAGAATAACCTCGTGAAAATAAATCAAGACATTAGAGACATGGTCAACTGGAAGGGATGCCCCAACAACCAACAAGAAACATGCCAACTTCCAATTAAAAAGACCCATGGTGAAGCCTTAATGTTTATAAAATATCTCCTCCAGGTCCTTGTCAAACGGCCATAAAAAAAATCTGAAATGTACTAGACAGCTTTATTTATTTTCAGCCCATTTTAATTGAAGTATTTATAAAACATATTTATGTATCTATTTATTGGTGAAATATTCTATTGTTAATCATTTATAAACATTTGTGAAAATGAAACATTAAAAATGTCTCAATGTATTGGTTTCATGATCACGCTTCTGTTTAATGGGAGTCAAAAACAAATGCAAAAGAAGGCTAAATTGTTCAATTGACTTGGTGGGGATCAGTGATAAATGTAGGAAAATATTTTATTTTTTAGAGCAGTATGACAGTATTTACAACTCTTAAGGCAAGACTCGAATAATGACAAAGTCATTATTCGACAAAGTCATTATTCGAACAACTGCAGAATGAATGAATTCATTCACAATTCACCTGCAGGAGTCAATTCAGACTACAGGTACCTAAGAATTTTAAAGCACAGTTTGATTTCTTTATTGGAAAATGGGAGCTACATACAAAAGAATATGTAATAAGTGAATACATGTTTTTGACCAAATCCTTTCCATCTAGACCAAACAGGTAAACTTTCCACCTCCTCAAAAAAACAAAAACAAAATCATGATTCTTGACAGAAAATAACATGGTCAATATTGTGACTGGTTCCAAGTCTTGTTTTGTAGAAGTAATGATCGTGTACTCTGCAACAGGATTTACACGCGTCAATCTGCACATCCTAAATAAAGAGTGTGACCACATCAGCACATCACACATAACACATGTAGAGAACCTCCATAAACTAGCACTCATAACCTCGAAAGCTATAGAAACATCCAAACCGAGCTCTCAGTTTCATGAATAACCACTTAAGGAGTGTTGAACAAAAAACATTGAAAGATGCCATAAGATGTCTGACATTATCCCCGTACTGAAAAACTAAGTAATAAATAAGATGCCATTTGCGCACATAACGTTACATTAAGTTTGACTTGATTATGAAAAAAGAAAGAAAAACACATTCACATTGTACGTGACATGTTCACTGCTGTGTTTTGTGAAGACATCCTGATTTATTTTGTTCGTTTTGGTTATAGAGAAAAGCATATTGATGCTCACCAGTGCGTCCCTGAGTGAACAAATACAATTTCTTTCAAAATAATAATAGAAAAGTAACAAAGCACCTGTACATTCAGCGAAGCTCCATTGACGCTCGTTTTGTATGGTTATATTTCCACTGCCACATCACTGACAGGTAGAAAAGTTTGTATTTTACCAGTCCAGTCTGGCAGACCATCCTGTCAAGGCGTGGTGTCTCTCAGATCGACCCCTGAAGAGTTCAGTAGCGCTGGAACAGTCCAGCACATGAAAAGACGCGAGATTAGCTTCAACATTCCACGCACGCTGCCTCCACCTGGCTGGAAGACTTCGGGAACAGGGTTTTACAGCATCAGGACCGGCACACGTGCGTGTTGTTGAGCTCCACAGTGCGAGGAACACAAGAGAAGATTTAACAATAATCCTTCAGGCTCGGAAACGTTTTTCACTCGTTTTCACGGTAAGATCCGCGTCTCACATGCACGCCGTTTCGTCAACAAAAAGTAAACTTACTCTTTTGTTTTCCCTTTTTAAGATAGCTTTTTTTTTTCCTTTAAACTATTTCTACCTCACATAACAAGCCATAAAAACATCACGGTAAGACTATAATTTGAACTAAAAACACCCTGAACAGCAGACTGTGATTGGCATCATACATCGCTCGGTTGCTCCTGACAGCAGAGGATGCTTTTGCAGAGATTCAAACACTTTTCTGAATGCACATTTCACATTTTTTGAAAATATGACTTCGAGATTTCCGAAGATTAACGTTATTAACACCCTAGCCAAGTGGAGGAATAAAATCCTTCAATGAGAATAAGGCAGAAACCTTGTGCTTTTTCTGTGTGTGATGAATCTAGACAGAGAGGAAGACTGGAGTAATCTCTTTGGAATTTAGCTCGAGAGGCCAGCTGGTGAGGTCTTATTTTTCAACGGTTTTTCAAAGTGTTGTTTGAAGGGTCGATTTGGATGTGAAGTGCGAGGTTTGTGACGAGCTCGCCCGCGTGACTAAGTAGCTAGGAGTCTCCAGAACTGTTGTGGGAGTTTGCGACAGCTTGTCTGGCTTCCTCGGATAGCAAGGCCGGGTCGGTGAGAATGGAGGTACTGGTGCTAAGCTGCCGGAGGGTCCCGAGCACCGCTGTCAAACCAAACAAAGAAACGGTAAGACATCAGCCGTTACTTCACGCCGTCCATACCTACTAGCATACTAGCTAACTCTACTTGCATAACATGCAGGACGGGGTCCCTGAGGACCAGGGTTGAGACCCACTGCACTAAATAATTAAACAAGGGTTAGGAGTTTCTGATGGAGAAGCTAGAGTTATGCAAGCTCAGGGTCCTTGATGACAGTAATCTTAAGGTGCAAAGCGATAAGCAGACTTGGCTCCAGAAAAAAAAAATAGGGGGCATTTTTTTCTTAGAAGGGGGGCACGCATTTACAAAGCATGTATGAGAGTCAAAATAAGAGCAGACCTGCATATACTGCAGGAACGTGTAGCCATCTTGATATTTAATTTATAGCCAATGCCAGTATTTCTTATTTATACTTTAACAAAATTTGGGGGCCAAATGGAATGCTGTACCCCCTCAAAAATTAATTTCCCGTCAATGCACCCCCTTGGAGCCGACCCTGGCGATAAGACATATGACCATTTCACCCCTCCCCCTGTCATCACATCCTCTGACCGGAGAGACGCAAGCACAGGAAGAGACAACACGATAACAAAAGGAGGAAGAAATGACTTTCAGCGATCTAGAGATACTGGAGAACCCAAGATTCGTTATGGAACCATGATTCAACTTTCCCAAGCGCAAAATAAATCACCAACGCATCTGGGGTTCACCTGAGGGGAGTCAGGTGGCTGAGCGGTTGTGTCCTTGGGCAAGGCACTTTACCCTACTTGCCTCGGGGGGAATGTCCCTGTACTTACTGTAAGTCGCTCTGGATAAGAGGGCCTGCTAAAATGACTAAATGTAAATGAACGGGTTGTCATGGAACTCAGCAGAAGCCTGATAACGATCATTCTTTTGAATCAGGTGTGTTGAAGCAGGGAAACATCTCGATCAAGCAGGGCAGGGGGTCCAGAGGACCAGGGTGGAGAGAGGCTGTGTTAACGTGACCGGTACTCACTGGGCCTCAGCACAGGAAGGGAGCAATGTCGTTCCAGCCACTGTAGGGTGCTTTCACATAGCTCTCCCTTGCTGGTGACGGAGACTGAGCCGTTGAACGACTCAAACAGGGGCTTGATGATGATGCTGAACTGTCACAAGTGGGTCAAAGGTCAAATTTACGAGGTGGAGGTTAAACAGATGCAATCTGATGATCATCTCAAGTCCTCAGAGCCCTACATAGCTTAGATACCCCTTGATGACTGGTTTGGAATTTTATGTAGTTTTTTTCCCTTGTGCCTAAAGTTGTCTTTTTACTCAAACAGCATGACACAGTTTTGGCATGGGGCATCTAATCATACAATCTGAATTGAGTAGAAACTTGCATCACTACACACTAACAATTTGACTAAGAAGCTTGTTTGCGCCTGTAACATAGACTTGGGTCTCCCCTGTGTGATTACCCAGTTAAAATAAAGGTTCAAGGAAAACACGTAAAACTCAACAAAGTTGTTTTTTTTTAGTGGTTTTTTTTTAAGGATACAATCCAGAACTTCCAGTTCTGAAGCGTGCGGCTCTTCACGTACTCGTCAAACTTCTCCCTCATGTGGTCGAAGCGGTGTCGTGTTATGGGCACTCCTGTAGCGGGCAACTGCTCCTGGCACGTGCTGCGAGACGTGATTGGATGATGGAGAGAGGGGGGGTGGGGGTGAGGGAGAGAGAAAGGAGAGGCCAAGATTTAGACAGACATAAACGCTACCAGTTCTGCCTTAGCAGTAGAACAGCTCTCTATACACGTCTTTCCTTCCTGTCTCCCCCTCAGGTCTCTCCTCTCTGTCTCCCCCTCAGGTCTCTCCTCTCTGTCTCTCCTCTCTGTCTCCCCCTCAGGTCTCTCCTCAGGTCTCCCCCTCAGGTCTCTCCTCTCTGTCTTCCCTCAGGTCTCCCCCTCAGGTCTCTCCTCTCTGTCTCCCCCTCAGGTCTCCCCCTCAGGTCTCCCCCTCAGGTCTCCCCCTCAGGTCTCTCCTCTCTGTCTTCCCTCAGGTCTCCCCCTCAGGTCTCCCCCTCAGGTCTCTCCTCTCGGTCTCCCCCTCAGGTCTCCCCCTCAGGTCTCCCCCTCAGGTCTCTCCTCTCTGTCTTCCCTCAGGTCTCCCCTCAGGTCTCTCCTCTCTGTCTCCCCCTCAGGTCTCTCCTCTCTGTCTTCCCTCAGGTCTCTCCTCTCTGTCTTACCTCAGGTCTCCCCCTCAGGTCTCTCCTCTCTGTCTCCCCCTCAGGTCTCTCCTCTCTGTCTCCCCCTCAGGTCTCTCCTCTCTGTCTCCCCCTCAGGTCTCTCCTCTCTGTCTCCCCCTCAGGTCTCTCCTCTCTGTCTCCCCCTCAGGTCTCCCCCTCAGGTCTCTCCTCTCTGTCTTCCCTCAAGTCTCCCCCTCAGGTCTCTCCTCTCTGTCTCCCCCTCAGGTCTCCCCCTCAGGTCTCCCCCTCAGGTCTCTCCTCTCTGTCTCCCCCTCAGGTATCTCCTCTCTGTCTCCCCCTCAGGTCTCTCCTCTCTCTCCCCCTCAGGTCTCCCCCTCAGGTCTCTCCTCTCTGTCTTCCCTCAAGTCTCCCCCTCAGGTCTCTCCTCTCTGTCTCCCCCTCAGGTCTCCCCCTCAGGTCTCTCCTCTCTGTCTCCCCCTCAGGTATCTCCTCTCTGTCTCCCCCTCAGGTCTCTCCTCTCTCTCCCCCTCAGGTCTCCCCCTCAGGTCTCTCCTCTCTGTCTTCCCTCAGGTCTCCCCCTCAGGTCTCTCCTCTATGTCTCCCCCTCAGGTCTCTCCTCTCTGTCTCCCCCTCAGGTCTCCCCCTCAGGTCTCCCCCTCAGGTCTCTCCTAACAGGAGACACAGGAGAGGTGCCGCTACAGGTGTCCTTTACACAGTGACAAGAGTCGTGTTTGTACTTTATGGAAGCGTTGAGCTCCTCGATCTCCTCGCGGAGCCTCTTGGTCTCTTCCTGCAGGTGTTGTCTCTCCTGCTGCAGCTTTCCCACATACTCCACGGTCTTTTGCAGCGTTGCCGCGTTGCTGATCTGGAGACACGACACAGAGCAGAGAGGGGGGGTCACCGCTGTGCCCTGCACCTTCACAACGACGAAGACCGACGAACAGAGGTCTGGGTTTACGTTTGACTGGGACTTGAGAGAGGGAACCATGTTGCAGAGTGTCTTGAAGCCGATGTTGATGTTGAAACGTCTCTTCTGCTCAGCGGAGATGTGGGTCCCCCTGCGGCTCTGGGGCAGAAGATGGGAAGGTTGATGAAGACGAGGTGCGGAAACGTTTTTCAGTGTCTTGCTTAAATACAGCTTTGACATTGGCTGATTGACCATTTATCCTACTGAATTTAACTGTAAACAAATGATTCATAATTCATTTTTCATAATATTCAACCTGGTCTGAGTATTATCCCTCCATGACGAATGTGACCTCTAGAGAGACAGACTGTTACACATGCATACTGACACACACACACACACCTGGTTGGACTCGTTCTTGGAGAGGGCTGAGCTGCTGCTGAGGGGGGACTGGGGGCTGGGGGCCTGCTCCGAGCCACAAGGGGACCCCTTGCCCGAGCCCAGCCCGTCCAGCGCTGAAACACACCAACACAAACCCCAGAGACACGCTCACTTCACACACGTCAAAGTACCACACTAGACTCGGTCGTTACATTGAAAGGCTAGAGAGAGAGACAGAGAAAAAAAGAGAGACAGAAAGAGAGAGAGACAGAGAAATACAGAGAAAGAAAGAGACAGATAGAAGGACAAAGAGAGAGAGAGAAAGAGAGAGAGACAGAGAAAAAAAGAGACAGAGAGAAAGAGAGAGGGACAGAGAGACAGAGAGAGGGACAGAGAGACAGAGAGAGAGGGAGAGATCATCTCACCAGCTCCTGAGGGCACTGCAGTCTTGTGCCTGGAGGAGTTTGTCTCCTCTTTAGGCACGATGAGCTGCTGAGGCTTGTGAGTCTGGGGCAGGATGTGGAACCCTGGAGACTGACAGAGAGACCAGGACACACAGTGTTACCATCAGCTCTCCTACTGGGCTCAGGGCCCCAACCACAGGAGTGTTAGGCCAGGTGGGCTCCTACCGGTGCCAGGCTGGGAGGGCCAGCCAGAACCATGTTGGGAGGCACCACGTCCGGCTTCAGGGGGCTCTGGGTGACCAACACCGCTCCGGTGTGCCCTGGGAAGGGAGCTGATGGGCAGGGGGGACAGGGAGGGCAAGGGGGGCAGGGAGGACAGGGGGGCAGGGAGGGGTGCCGGGTTACACAGGGCTGGTAGAGCTAACAAGAACACTACCTCTGCGCACATGAGTATTTCCTTATTAAATAACTTAAGTTTTCAGTCAGCATTCGTAGCAGCCCTCGGGAGGAATTCAAGACAAGTATCAGTGCCATCGTGTGGTGAGAGGTGAAAGTGCACTAACCTGTCAGGATGAGGTGCGAGGAGGAGGAGGGGAGAGGATTGGCCGGAACGATCCTCTGCACGTGGCGCGTTTTTTTGCTGGAGTTGGAGGGGTGGATTGGTTTGGGCAGGGCAAACGTCTGGGGGTGCTGGCGGAGAGGGGGCGGAGAGGGACCCTGGGGCTGGAGGGGGGGAGGCGGCAGGGGAGAAGCGTGGCTGGAGAGGGAGCAGAAGTCTGGAGCGTGGCTGAAGGAGGGGGCGGAGTCTCTGGGCGGGACACCGGGGGAGGCTGTGTGTGTGATGACCGTCTGGGACGGGGTCTCTTCCAGGGGTGGGGGGTGGTCGATGGGCGTGGCTGTGCCTAGACGGGTGGCCGGGGGCAGGGGGGGACGGGGGGCAGGCTGGCTGAGAGGGGAGTCTGCTGGAGCGCTGGGGCCCACGGGGCCTGGGAACAGGGGCAGGTAGTCGTGCACGTAGGCAGGGCATCCAGAAGTCACGCTGGCCTGAACAGGCATGCTGGAGGTGAGGGGCAGGGGGGAGGGGAGGGGAAGGGGGGAGGAGAGGGACAGGGGGCCTGGGGGGGGGGCCAGGTCAGTCGACAGGTGCATGGAGGGGAGGAGCTGAGCCTGAGGTCATGAGAAGAGACACACATTAGCTAGAGGACGAGAAACCAGTGTGGCACCACCGACTTGATCTGCGGTCAGAATCCTCGACTGCCACTGAGCTATTGTTAAGGATTGTGTAACTGGGTAGTGGGACCCAGAGTGTCACAGACTCGACTCCCATGCTGGCCTGCTTGACCTCAGCATTCCACTTACTTAGAATCCTCTTGGTGCCTGAACCCATTTGTTCTTTAATGAATCAATTGATAATCATTGGATATATGTATATATTAGTATTAAGCATTACATGTGTGTGTATACATAAACATAGTAGTGATTGGTATAGCAGCATTGATCAGCAGTATGTTATCATTCCTTCACACTTCACACTAACACACACTACTGTGTGTGTTAAGGGTATGTGTGTGTTAAGGGTGTGCGTGGCCTGGGGTTTACCTGTGTCTGACAGCTGCTACTGGGGACAGCAGAGACAGACTGAGCAGTGAGGGAAGTGGAGTGAAACACAGGCTGGCGGAGGCTGTGAAATAAGTCTGGAAGAAAGTGGCGGGGTTAGTCACAGATTAGTAAAAAAAACACGCTACCGTGGCAACCGTCACACGTGCTACTGGCTGCATTAGGAGCTACAGAGTGACAATGACACAGTGCTCCAGGGTCCTGGCAAAACAAACGTGCGGGGGTGGTGTTATGTCCCCCTGCGGGCCGGCCCCCTGCGGTTACCCTGGAGCGGCTCGAAGGAGTCCATGAAGTCAAGATTGGGTTGTAGGGGGATGAGCCCAGGCTGGATCATGTCTGCATTCCCCGCATGGGCTGAGGACAACAGAGGACACGTGTCAGAGTAATAACAGACCAGGGAGTGTCTATAGACGGGAGAATGATACAAGTATTCATTTCATGTATTCATTTGGGAGATGGTTTTATCCAAACTGATGGGGGGGATGGATCATTGCCAGGCATCTGCAGAGCTAGATAAGGACCCATTCATTTGAACCAGGTGTATTGGTGTATCTTAGTGATCTAAGAGGCTGATCTTGATCCTCACCGATCTCCCTGGGGTTGGGCCAGGCTATGGGCTGGTGCGAGGCCAGCGTGGAGAAGAGCGTGTCTGAGAACTCAGACATCAGTACGTCCATGTCGAACAGGGGGTCCATCTCCATGGGGATGGGAGACTCGCGGCTCCTGCGAGCGACCCGACGCCCCGCCAGCTCCTCGTCCTGCCAAAAGGAGACACGGAGGGTGTCTGGAAAGACTTCCCCAAACAGGGAAAACTGCTCCTCCGGACCCTTGGAGGGTTAGAAATGCAACACAAGCCTGCCAGTCAGTATCGAGAGCATGCAAGATTCACACACTAATTCAGCAGACAAAATGTGGTTAAAAAAAAAAAAAAATGTTAAAAGAATATCAAAATCTCTGTATCAGCTATTAATCCCCATCAAGTTATGATAAACATATTTTGGTTGGTTAAGTTAGTCTGTGCAACAAGACACATGCCTCCAAACATATCTTGCAGATCTGATCAGCAAGATGCCACAGCACATAACAGTCAAAACACCCAGAAGAGAAACCCAGAGCAGACCAAAAACAATGCTGTTCACCACATCCAGGCCCAGTTTCCCAGGCATGCATAAAGCCTAGTCCTACACTAAACATGTTTTCAATGGAGAACTTCATAGAATTTCTCTCTTACTTTAGGACTAAACCTAATCCATGTCTGGGAAACTGTGCCCTTATGTCCTAAAGATGCATGTATGGTAGTGGTAACTTTAAGAATATTCCGACATTGTAGTATATACCTTGAGAAGGCTTGATAGATCATCATCTTTGTGCTTCTGTAACTGTGACAAACCGCAAATCAATGTTTTTACATGTGACAATTAAGCACAGCAAACGACTGTACTCAATTGGATAATCAAGCCAATTATCTTATTAGCTATATTACATTAAAGTCTGAAATGATTACTTAATAAACCTAATTAAACGAGTCATGTGAGTGGTAAATACGGCAAACAATACTGCATCACAATATGAATTTGAATCTAAGATACCCTCTTTTTGAAGTAAGTCCTCCATTTGTGATACTCTCTGATGACTATTTCAATTCTTCTCTTCCAGTACTTCCCCTCCGTGGCTATCGCCTGTGGAGAGTAGAGGGAAGGGCCGGCCGACAGCAGGGGGGGGGGGGGGGGGGGGGGAGGAGAACAAGAGAGAGAGGTAATCAGCAATAAGGCTTCTCTTGAAAGGAAGCTCTAACATTATCCATGGGATGAAGAGAAGTCGATGAAGGCACGGTCTGGTGTTACCTCGGCCGGGCGGTTGTCCTCCATGTCTATGTTCCCGTCTAGAGGAGTCACAAAATGGCACACTGGGTTTTCCCTTTTCTCCACATCTGTAAAATCGGGAGAAAAAATGTGAGAGTTGTAGTTAGGAGACAGGAATCTCCCCTCTGTTCCAACCTTGCTCAACCTTGCTCAAACTCACGAGTGTCCATCTTCCTTTAGCTACTCTTTCAATGTTTAGAGAAACACCGGATGTGTACGAAAGTCTTACATTGCATATACCAGGCCCTCCAAATAGCGTTGTTGAGTCGGATCTTGTCTCTCCATAGCAACTTTAGCCCTTTGAAGTTCTTCCATTTAGGGGACACTAACTTGCCACTGAAAAGTAGAGGAAGCATAGTGTTACAGTGCTAGTTGTGTTGTGAGCGGTGTTTGAGTTCTGCACTGCTATTAATGTTGGAACCAGCAGACATTGTGTACATTCACCTATCGGTACTCTACACCGGTACCCGTCCGGTCTGTTGTGTGTGCAAATATTTTTGATCGCCTCCTTGGTAATGTAGCCATACTGTGTAGCCTATGGAATCGCCCACTCACCACCAGATTTTTTTTTTTTCAATTTTTTTTGTGCTACTATACGTTGTATGAAGGCTGATGTGATGAGTCTGAGGTTGATGAGGTTACTATAAAAACGTACGATTCGATTGATATCTCAGTTCTGAAAATGAAATCGGAAAATACTGAGCACCCACGTGTGCCAGACTGCCAGGCTACATTCATTTAAAATTAAACATTGCAGTTGGTGCTAAGTGGATCGTTTGTCATAGTGTGATTGGTTATGTCGCTGTCAGTCCCCTGCTCCATATCCTATCCACCAATCACAGCGTGCGCCCGTGAGCACCCTGGGAGGAAAACATAAATCGGCGCCTATGGCTGGATGGTAGACTGACTGGCAGCAACGTCACTGATGGTGAATTTGAGGTCTTCCCAGACGGAACCCCAGGACAGGACAGACACGTTCACCAGGGAGGCGGTTGGTGGGTGGGAGATTAACGCTTTGTAGATCAAAACAAAGGAAAAGCAAGCTACCGCAGACAATATCTGCTCATACATATCAACCAGTTTCTAAGGTTGCACTGAAATGATCAGTAAATCGTTGCACACATTTTTTTCCATAGATCTTTTTCATTTTCACACAAACAACAACCTGGGTACTTCGGTTAGGGCCTTAGAGTAATGTGCAAAAGCCTTTTATGCCCTAAAAATAGCCCTTTCCCTGTTGCGCACCCACAATGTAAGATTGAGTTTCTCTCCTTGCAGCTGTCTTAATTTCACCCCCACAACATTGCACAAGACTTGCACAAGTAAAATACGGAAAGGGGGGGGGGGGGTCGTGTTAGTGATGGTCTTTTTAGTGGGGGTCTTTATAATGGATCGTCTCCGGCATTCCGTAAGTATTGAGCAAGATGCCTGAAAGTTGAGACTCGTGACTGCAAGCTGCACCCATATCCAATCAGGGAGTGTAGCGAGCTATCATCTCACTTTCACTATCCTATCGAACCATTGAATAAAGTCGTACACGGAATGTGTGGCCTTCATTACGATGATCACGGTGAATTATGCATGATCTAAGATGCAAGTTGCTCAACATTAGCTAGAGCATTTTACATGATTGGTAGCAGAAACTTCATGGTAACGCGCTAACAATAAGCTAGTCCAAGCCAGGTCGTTGAAAGTTAGGTACGTAGTCGTAGAGGTATACAAGCTAATTTTAGAAAAAAATACCTGTATGCAAGCGTCATGCACTCGAACAGTTTTGTCAACGACGCATCTATTGATAGGTGTGATGTACTTGTCTTCCCAAAGTGATAAGTTTGACAGGTCTGCTTGTTCACTGTATCAAAGTCGTAGCCCATTTTTGGTGTATGTTCAATATGTGGTGAAGACACCATGAAGTGACCACTGTGGATGATCTGTGATTCGCGTCCATCGGACTTCTTAAATCCCAATTGGGATTCCTCTGCGTCCGAGTCATCGTCTTGTTCCTGCTTGATACTCGCCGGGGTACGGCGATATTGTCGTCGCGGTTCTCTGTTAGCCATTACTGCTAGCTAGCTAATTAAGTAATCAGAACAGTTGTTGTCTCCAGCGCAGCAGCTAACGATAGCAACGTAGCTATCTAGCCTATCTATCAGTGGTACAAGTATTTGGAATAACACAAATACTACCAGCTAATAAGCTACCAAGTTAGCTGGTTAACTAAAGCATCGAGTTCTCAAACTACTCATGCTTGTTATTCGTTATCTGATTTTGTAGTTGTTAAGCTTGCTAAACTTGTTTTGCTAACTAGCAGGCTTGCTAGCGAGCTGACTACCAGCTGACGAAAGTGTTCGCTAAGGAGTTGGTTGTACGGCAGGACCTGCTACTCTGCAGTTGCTCCGTCAACTCAAGAATGATTGGCTGCAGCCATAGCACCACCCTCTGCTGAAAATAACTATCCTGAAATTGTTAGCTAAAGCACAAAGCAGAACTAAATGACCCCTGTAGACTTTACAAATGATAGTCGGTTACGATCAAAGCATGTCACATTGTGCGATACAGATCCATATCGTTTATTTCATAAAATATTTTTTCCCCACATTTGAGGATAAAGACGCTGTATAACAAACTGTTTTGCACTGTATTCACCGTAACAAGGGGCAGTTATTCATAACACAACACTTTGGTTAATTCTTTATTATTCTTCTGTAAACATTTTGTCTTGTTAGTTCCTTAATGTATTTGGTCACACTTTTATTAAAGCAATATAGCATCTCTGTTGAATGATTCAAAGATATGGACACAAACTAGAGAAGCCTTACTTGAAGGCCATTCTATAAAACCTCAGACCCTGACAAAATGTCCTCTTGAGATGCAGGAAGTTCATCTCTAATAGAAAGGGGGAATCCGAGGATATCTATTGATAATGTTTTCATGGATATCTCTTCTGGAATCTCGCGCTCCAGCATGTGTTCTGAATCTGTCGGCATGCAAACCAACATACATGATAGGCAGTTTCTCATCATTACATTTGACACAATACACTTAAAATTAAATAAAAATTTAAATGTTCAGTAAATCATCACATTCAGCGGAGGAATACTCACCCTCACACTCCAAAGTTCCCGTCTCTGATCTCCCTCCTTCAGGATTGAGACCCAACAGCGTGCTGAAACACCCAATCAGCTCCTCCTCCGTCATGTGTTCCCCTGACACGAGGAGAGATATCTGATGTATCACTACTGCGTTTTTTATAATGTATAACACCAGTCACAGACAGTGTCACCCATCACACTCACATACGGAACAGCAGTAGTTATTAAACACACCCCTGGCTTGAAGAACCTCCAGCAGCTCATCCCGGTTAATCGTCGGTTCCCCGTCCGTCGCGTACGGGGAACTCAGAATATCAAATGCACTTTGAAGCTCCTCTTTGGAGATCCCAAACGCTGGCCGGTGGTTGACGTAGAGCTTAATGAACTCCTCTAGGTCTATGTCAGTCACATATTTACCAGTCTCAGCATACCGGCTGAACTTCACCTCGTTCTGCATGTCCTCCAGCTTTAGAAAGAGTCGGTAAGATGTTAGTTTAAGAATTTAGCTCTGAATTTAACAAAAAAAAACGTCATTCTGTCAGCTATAAACATATTGAGTTGCAGAGCTGAGGAGGAATGCTGAAAAGGGTCAAAGACAGATTTGTTTCTGGTTTCAACACATGTACCTCTTGCTCCGTGGGGAAGAAGCCTAAAGCCCTCATGACAAAGGACACCTCTGCTAAAGGGATCCGGGCTGAAACCTGTCGTGTTTCCATTGAATCGATGCCTTGGTTACGCAGCTGACAGTAATAAAAGAAATCCTCCATTTCCTGGAGAGGAAAACACACAAAAAAAACGATCCGAATGTGAAGATGTATATCATCGACCGTCGGATTTGCCGTCATCCTCGCTGTACGTACGTGAAAGAGCGCACCATCTCTCCCTCCCTCCAGGAGACTGTAGAAGGGTGTCAGGTCTTTCCCCCCAAGGGCTGCAGCAGCCTCCAAAGCCCTGAAGAAGACAAGGATTCAGAAGCTGCTCCGCCTTGCAAACAACAGTCTCCTAGTCAGACTTGGCACTACTGAGTTACTGAGTGGAGTCCCTACGTCAGGCTGATCTCCCAGGACAGGACGGAGCAGTCAGACCCCCCAGCTGTGAAAACGAATCGCCCATCGTGGGAGCAGGCCAGAGCAGACACTCCTGTCGGGTGGCAGAGCACAGCAGAGCACTTGTGGGGGTTCCCATCAAGAGGCAGGATCTGGACACCCACCTTTTAGAAAAACAGAACAACACCGATTCTCAATGTTCAGATTCTGTTTTTTTTCTGTTGTTGTAGGCTACGGGTTAAAGACTGGACTTTCTAAAGGTTTGGTATTTCAGTCTCCAACCTTGTCTTTGGTGATGTAAGCCATGTGACGAGCTTTAGAATCGTGATCCTTAGAGATGGGAAGAACGAGCATCTTCTCTACAGGAGACCCGTATCTAGGACCAAGAAGTGTCTTTCTGGAACAGAAAACCAACAAGATGAACAGTCAAAAATGAGCAATTTCCCCCCCCCCCCCAGTGCAACTCGAGCGATACGACACGTCCGAGCACCAAGCGATCACGTTTGGACCCTGACCTGCACATCTTGGTTGTGCTGTTGAAAAGCTTCATCTTGTAGAGGTCGGAGGCGGTGAGGAGGAAGTTCTCTGTGGTCAGCGGAGGGTACCAGGTCATGCAGGTGGGCACAGCGCTCTGCTCGATGCGCTCAGAGCTCAGGATCGACAGCTCCTCGTCGTTCTCCAAGTCGTACTCCACCTAGACCGGGGGTCAGATGGCTGAGCGGTTAGGGAATCGGGCTATTAATCAGAAGGTTGCCGGTTCGTGCAAAATGACGTTGTGTCCTTGGGCAAGGCCTTGTCCCTGTACTTACTGTAAGTTGCTCTGGATAAGAGCGTCTGCTAAATGACTAAATGTAAATGTGAGAGAGAATGAGACCAATACCGCTGCATGAGTAACCAAGAAACCCCTTTTGATCTGCCCGTGTGGGAGGCTCACCAGTCTGTGATCCATGCCCAGGGAAAGCAGCCTAGGCTGGGTGCTGTCCAGGTACTCCCCAAACAGGAGATCCTTAATGGGCTTGTAGTGAGAGTGGTGCCTCCCTATGTACTTCCAGCGCTGCAAGCTCTCGTCGATATTCGAGCGGAACACCATCACTGCCTTGCCTGCATCCTGAGAGTGGGAAAAGAAAGATTATAGACGAGTGAATCTCTTTCTATAGCTTGAATAAACAGAGAGAAATAAGCCATTATACTATTCATTACATTTACATTGTATTTGTTTATCACAAGCTTTTATATGAGACATACAAAAGAAATGCATTTAGAAAATACTGCAGCAAATAATGGATCTGAAGGGCATAGTTCAAACTGTATTTTGATGATCAGAGTCAAGGAACAGCTGAATATTGCCAGGCACAGATCAATATACAGCAGAGCTTAACTACAGTGCAACAATAACATGTCTATCCCCTGTTTGGATTGCTCACCGCTGTGGCCAGGTAGAGGGAATCTGTAGAGAAAGTGATGTGAGTGATACAGTCTTGGCTGTATTTCAAACGGTCCTCTTCTTCACTTTGCAGAGTGCACACGTCGAGCACATGGACAGCACCGTTAGCAAAACCAACCGCCAAGTAAAATCCTGTCAGGACACAACACCACGTAATCTTTCTTTTTAATTAGTGACGGACACAATTATTTTATTAAACAGCTTGGAAATATATTCAACATTTGGGTTAAGTTTTTCTTAGTTTTAGTTTTACTAACCCTAACCCTTTGTATAATCCTTTTTTGATAGCAGCAGTATCAATAAACAAAAAAAACGATTGTTATAAGTTATGGTAAGCACACTTGTACTTTTCCATGTGGGCTAACCTTGAGGGTCAAAGGTCATGACCTGTATCTGCTTCTCTTCCTCGAACACCCTGCTGCATCGGGCCAGCTTCTGTTCGTAGTCCCACACTTTCAGGATGCCGCCTTGGCTCCCCATCGCCAGGAACGGCATCTTAGGATGACACGCCAAAGCATACAGTGGCTTGCAATGCTCTTGTATCAGCGTTTGCGACTCTGCGCTGTTTGCATTCACATGTACCACCGTCGAGTTGATGGTGGACAGAACAAAGTTCCTACAGGTGAGAGAGGAGGTGTGAGGGGAAGAGGATTAAAAGATCCCTCTGTTTGAACTATGATTTATACAGGGGCGGGGGTGGACATACAGTACTGATACAACGACGTCTCTCACCGGACGACAAATGGCTTGGCCTCCATGGTGCAGTCTTCTGGATATCCCTGGCTGCAGATGGGGGAAGGCTCTTTGGAGAAGGAGATGGATTTGATGGGGTCCAGGTTGAATTCACTGTACCAGCTTACGAGTTTGAAGTTCTCATCATAGAATTTCACATGGCCCAGAAAGTCTCCTGTCACAATGAAGCTAAAGGAATAAAAGACACATAACACAAAATCTCTATGAATAAGCATCTGTACACAAACAGTAGATAGAGACACCCCATTGGTGAGGGGACAGGACTTGCCCAGGGCATGGGAATTCACCTGTCAGTCAAACTGAGCACCGTGATGCCAGCTTCCTGGAGGGGGAACAGTTTGATGGGTTTCCTGATGAGGGCTCTGCTGGTGGAAGAAGCTTGGACCATGTCCCACAAAACCAGGTTGCCAATCAAGGTGGCTGATAAAGCCTGAAGCCCTTTCCAGTGGAACACAGATTGGCTTAGCTCACCCACAACCTTGTTGAACGTCTTTGGGGTGGGAAGTCGAATCACAAATGATTATGTGAAGTAAACGGGCATTAAAGTAGAAGGTTGACAGCTCATTGACATTATTGGAGGTGAGTTTTACGGCATCAATATCCTTACCCTATCCTGTAGCTTGGGGGCTACATAACTTAAGATCTCATTATTCTAGAAGAAGAAGAAAAGTTAAGACCAAACAGATAAGACTATACAAATTTGTATTTATTGACAAAGATATACAGATTGAACTATGCAATTTACCCTGGTGTAAAATAGGACTTGGCTCTCACTGTTGCTTAGCAGCTCTGTGCTGTCATTTGGGTTGAAAAGGATATGATTCTGAGGAGATATTGAAACCAGTTTATGTAATGGCTGTTAATGCGTGTAAACCATTGATAAAATCTCCTTTAATAACATATGTAACAGTATGTGAATCGAAGGCGGTTTTGCCCATTTTCGAAGTTACCTGAACTCCGTGATCTGGTTCGAGTTCAGAGACGCACAATGGATCCTCCGTCTCATTGGTCCAGTCCCAAACGCAGACTCGCTGCGGAGATAATAAAAAAACGACTCAAACTAAATGATCTAGTGTTGAGTGGCCACCTGTCATGGCCCATAACTGAATATCTTACCTGAACCGCTCCAGCCCCAACTGTCACCAAGTGTTTTGAATCTTTCGACAACGCCAACGTTGCGACACCCCCTTCAGGGTGACAGTCAAACAATGTACGCACAGGTATCCTAGGATTGAGTGGAACATTTTTATTGTATTCATACAATAAAAATTAATAACTCATAACGCTCTAATCCTTTGTAATCACGTCTAATAAATACAAGTCTACCCAGAATAGGAGTCCCAGACGATCACCAGACTTTCCTTTCCTTGGTCCGCGGTCACAAGCCAGCGTCTGTCTTCGCTTACACACAAACACGAAATGGGGCTTCTGTGACCCTTTGGAGAGAGATAAAAAATGTTGTATGCTATTTTCCCCGTGTAATACGAGTCAAAACTATTGGTTTTAACAACGCTGAATAAACTTTGTACAGTAGCTGGTGAAACTTTTGTAGTGAAAATCGGGATGTTTCCAAAACACACTGTTTTGTTATTGTACCTGGAGGAGATGCTGGGAGTTTGAGGTGTGATCATACATAACTGCAACATTGGCACCCCCATACAAGATCACTAGCTGGTCCTGGTCCTGAAGACTGAAGACAGGGAGGGCATGGCTCATCCCAAACACCCAGTCCAGTGTCTGTAAATATACAGAATTTACAACGATCTGTTTCTTGTTCCCCTTTCAACATAATTGATTTTAGCGTACTTACTCGATTTGGAAACTATAGGTACAACGGAAGATATAACTAGTCATTACGTTTTTGATAAGTTTAATGATTTATTTACCAATGCGTGTGTTTTAACACTGGAGGACTTCTGCTTCGGTACTAATGTCCTACAGTTGGAAGTGTACACTTGAGATATTGATGAATCTCCAGTCGTTATAGACCGGTCATCTGTGCCATGTTCTTCATTCACACTTCTGTCATCTGAACTTGCCCTCTGCTCTTCGTGGCCCAGGTCATTTCCATCCTCGCTTTCCGTCTCCTCTGCGCCTTGCTGCATCTCCCGTGGGCTCTCGGTTCCAGCTTTCGACATTTTTCACCGCACACTGCACTTACAGATCAATAGGAAATTGATGTTTCCAGACTCCGCACCCACTTTATGTGGAATAAATGTGTATGGTCTACTGTACAAGAAAAGCAGAGCTGCACTAGTCAGTAGCAAGCTAACTAGGGGAAGCTACCTACGCTAGCTACAGTACTACTACTGTCAGTAGACTAGCTGACCAGCACTGAAACAAGTGAAAGGTTGTTTCCGTCCACTGAAAAAAATATCAGTGCGATTAAGAAAGCTGCGAAAATAACCAGCTAGCAATTTGAGATACACATGCATAAAATTAAGACCGAATTCAGAAACTTAGCGTCCTGTTGCCTAGATACCATGATCGAGGGAGGGGCGAGCTAGCCTCAGCGTTTCACACTAGTTCATTCTCTGCTTGTTCCCTTGTATTGACAGGTGTTGCACCGAAAGCTGTGACCCATCAGAAACTGTGACCGCAGAGGGCGCTGCTGCACATCGTCTGCCCGTGCGTGGTAGAGGGCAAAGAACAGCGCGGCTACGCAAACGGCGTAAACATTAATACGTTACATCAGAGCCTGTTTAATTATATTAGACATTCTCTGGTTACATCCACGGGTGGAAGCTGTATGATTATTCGCTGTTTGTTATTGCTTGATCCTAAGGAGAAAGAGTAAACCGCTGGTGACCATATTAACCACCTCAGGCATCGTAACAAACGTGCAACATCGGTTTTATCATTCAAGATCACAAAGTTATTTTTGTATTAAACCTTTTATTTTTTGGCAAATGCGTTGTGACTGCAATATAATTCTAATGGTGAAATTAAGAGCACACCACTACCAACGTCAACTTCATATCGTGAAAACAACTCTTAACAAATATTTAATATTTAGCAATGCCTCTAACAAACCCAACTGAAATTTGGTATGTTCCAAAATGCTTGTATAGAGGCTATGTTATATAAACAATTCCATGAAAGTGTTATCCACCCAGTGATAAGGTGACATGATCGTGCTGGTAAATCTTCATCTCTGGATGGGTACAATGTTGCATCTGTTAGAAAACGGGATGCAGGTGTTAACGCGTGCTGAACCATGTAAAATCGTGCTAAACCATGTAAAATCAATACAGTATTCTATAGGAAAAACTTGAGGTACCACGTACCCCAGTAGGCCCCTGCCTGACCAATGCTGTGGAGTGAGGCTTATCTGAGTTCGCTGTCCATTTCTAATCACTGCAACACGTAATGGTTTCTGCAAAAGAAAGCTCCATGTAATGTCAGAACTATTAATACTCTCAATATTAAAAATTAAGTCTCAGTAGGCACCATACCCCTTCGCTGTGCTGCACCACAGAGGCAATATTCTGGAGGTTCTGGAAATTTCCCGTGTTAACGGAGCCAAACTCAATGATTTCATCACCGAGACTCAGGCCCTAAAAAACCCAATCCAAGCGTCACTTTGACACCACCATCTGTAGCATATCTTTAATTTTGTCGAAGCTAAAGCCGAATGATAGAGCATAACAACAGCCGTTAGAGGTTACACGATAAAGACTCACAGCTCGACAGGCAGGTGAGCCTTGCGTGACAGCATCCACGCGGGCGAAGGGAGGGGGCAGAGAGACTTCTTGCTCCATGACCTCAGGGTCGGCCTCCGCCTCGTCCTGCTCGCGCTTGGCTTTCTCTCGAGAGTGCAGCTTGTGCAGCGCCTCTTCGATCTCCACCATGATGGCCTTGTGGTCATTTTGCAGACCTATCAGACAAACATACAGTGAAGAGGGGCGGAAGTGAGTCCCAGGCAGAATGGAACCATTGGTAGCGGTTATTAAACATTTTACAAAATCCTGCAATACAGTATTCTTACAAGAAATGCTGTGACGTGCTGTTCTGATCTGGTACACATTGACATCTGCGCGCGGGAAGCCCTCATCATCAACCAGAGGACCCTCCGTGCCAACACCTTGCTGTCAATAGACGTAAAACGCTTCGTTAACACATTTCACATAATACTCAATGATCTATGAAGCCCTAAATCCGTCCTAGCTGTCCTCCACTCTTGCTAGCCTATTTGTGAAAAAGCTAAAAAGACATACGGAATTAGATTTAGAACTAGAGCTAAATATATTGACATAGGCACTTACTGATATTTGGATACTAGCTAATGTTAATCTATAACATGATCTAGTTCATTTTGCTAGCCTAGCTAGCTAGTTCTCTACCAAGCTTGTTTCATATGACCAAATCATGAAGGAAAAGTAACATCTTACATCTTCCAAAACGTCGTAGTAGGCTTTAATTTGCTCTTCAATTTCGTCTTTCTTTTTAACTAGAGTTTGAACATCTTCTACTGTTATTGTAGAATGTCCCATGTTGTTTTCCTCTGTCATCTTCATAGCTTCTGAAGCCAATGAAAACAACTACGAATGCCAGAACGGGCCAAAAGTAGTTTGCTACACAGCAGTGTAAAATGGGCGAATGAGGGACGGAAATCTGAAGTGCTAGAATGTACCACTGCTGTCGAACTGCTGATTCTCATCGACGCAGCTGTTTTGAATTTTTATCTGCTCTCCAACGGCCATATTGGGAATTGCCTGTTCTCATTCACGTAATCAATTTATCTTCCATTATACATTGAGCGAAAACAAAATGAGAGAACATGCAGTTTCTTACAAATGGGCAATATTTTTCAACACTTGAAAACATGTCAGTCACACACTATCGTTGATAGTTTTGTAATACTTTTATTACCACATGGAACAGAAAGGTCACAGTTGTGTTAGGGTCTTTTCAACCGAGATTAAGTGGTACAAAGTAACAGGTAGCATTCAGCACAAGATCCTCTCCACCTTTGGTCCTCAACTTGCATCAGAGATAATATGTACATATGGTTTTATTCACATTATTCTATTATAATTTATTACCACACTAGGAAGGCACTTGTTTATTTTAACTTAATTCTTTAGCTTGTACAAGTCATTAGAGCAAGAAATATGAAAAAATATTGCTTTAACAATGAACTTGAATATTTAACATGTTAAAATATCCTTCAAGTTAAAATATCCTTCAACAAGACAATATAAATGTGTTGCACGTAATGAGACAACCAATGTGCAAACATTCAATGTACATAACATTTCGAAACCTGAAAAAGCTCAAGTATATGTGTAAACAGTTGGCAGCTCTGTGCAACCTGTGAAACCCAATCAGAGGCTGCAGAATGTCCCAACAAGTGTACTGAGGATGTACTCTAGGTTCTGTTTCTAATGTGCAAACTTGGCATTGAGGAATGTTGACATGCTTCAGAAAACATCTGTGCTGCTATTTGGTACCTTGACGGCATCCGCTCGCCGCTTTGTTATTCCTGAAAAACACCTTCCATCGTGATGAAGGGCTAACAGTCCGTATCTGTTGTTGAACTGTCCTTGTTAGATTCTGGATCCGCAAGCTCGGGCACGGGTAGGCCTTTGCCATCCTCTTTCCCCATTTCCGGCTGGGCCAAGACGAGCTCGCTCTGCTTCATCTCCGACTGTGCTGTGATTTCTTTGTGAGCCAGAGAAGCCTGGGTTGTTGCTGCGTCCACCTGTTCCTCAACAGACTGCACCCACTGCTGTAGCTGTTCCCTGAGGGCGTCCACTCCCTGGGTCACCCTCTCCTGCCGGTCCCTCAGCTCCTCCAGTTGGTCCTGTGTCTCTCGGGAGACCCGACGCCTCTCGCTGGCTCCCAGGAACACCGAGGACGCTCGGCGATCCTGCATGTACCCCTCGAACTCCTCTGGACTGAGATTGAGTGCTGACCCGTCCAGCTTCTCGATGAAGGCCACGGCACAAGACTACAGCAAAGAAAAAGGGAGATTAAGCATTACTTAAATGCCTACCGCACAGATAACGATAAACCGTTTTAATCTGGGACTGTGTGAATGAATGTTTTTATGAATGAATTTACCAAATTGGTGAAGTAGTAACCACTTTCTCCTGCCATCAAGCTGTGAGGCAGCCCGAAGCGGATGACGTATTGCATGTTGGAGTGAAGTCGGGGCGGGTTGGCCTTCAGCACCACGTAGATCAGACCCGACAGGAAGTCGTCAGCGTTGGCCGGCTCGCTGTTGGAGCTGGAGAGAGCCTGGAAGATGTTCTGGCTGCACTTGGACACGCATGAAAGCTTGTCCTGCGGCGCTCGCTTGGCATCCATCTCAATTATGGCTGGTGGTGGACATTTCAAGTATAAAATTAAAATAAAAGAAATCAACATACGATTAAAAGGTTAGTTCTAACACAAAGCCTGAATGAGGAAATAGAAAGACAAAGAATGTTGTTAACTCAGTGAGAGGTGAGGTTTGTGATGTCAGTTACCTGTTATGGCAGGTAGGAAGGGATCTCTGGTAATCTCAGCTTCGTGATCAGGAAATGGAACCCTTAACATCTGGGGTGTGATCCAGTTGAAGGACCTGCCATAAGTCCCATTTTAAAGGATATTTAAAACATTACTTTTTTAAGCCTATATAAGTGTTGAAGTGAAAATGCTTGAATAAATCATGAAATGAAAATATTAAACAACAATGTTCAACATTGCACTTTCATACTGCCACACAAATAAAGACCCTTTTTTTATATTGAAGACAATATGAATTTCTCTAAATGTATGTATGTAAATCTTGGATGCCTAAGACTTCTGCACAGTGTTGTAGAAACCAACAGGCCCACTTGAATTACATTCCAGTATTTATAATAAAAGAATACATGAATCTTACCGTATTCTTCTCTGGAGCGCCAAATCTTTCTGCTCGTCGTCACAGCTGTCATGGCAGAAGACCCATTTGTGAAGGCGGGTCATTATAAGCTTTTCTATGTGCTCCATCATCTGAGAGACCTGAGTCTCAGAAAGACCTGCCAAGATATGTCATAAACAAGAATTATAATCCGGTCTAATAGTGTCGATAAAGTTACATCCGCATCCATTTAAATGTCGCAAGAAGTCACTTCACAATCCCAGTCTGTCCCGGTACTCACCGTGGAAATACTCAGCGATGCTCTGGTAAAAATCTTGCACAAGGTCAGACTGCTTCTGCACAGGTAGGTCCTGAAAGAGACATCTGAGAGGCTAAACAGAAGGCAGGAAACATCACGATCCCTCCATACGTAAACCACTGCTTTCGAGAGAGGACATGGAAGTCTCAGGAGCTAATAAACCGTGAAGGTGATTACATGGTAAGCCTCGACAGTGTTGAGGAAGGCTGTACAACGCGACTGCAGGCTCTGGGAGGTAGGTTTCCGAAGCAGTTTCAGAAAGGTGGTGAAGTCCCCAGGATCCAGGCTCTGGAAGTCTTTCAAGGCTGCAGCCTGGCACTCGGAGGACTCTGGAAGAAAAAAAACAGACAGGAACCCATTTAAAAACATTTGAGTTTCACCAACTTTTGTGTGATGATGGACTGCGTGAAGAAGCATTTGACGGTTGTTGTCATTGTTTGCCGTAGGGAGTCATAATGAACAAGGCCACGTGCGCTACACTACCTTGGGGTTTTGTAGGGGACTGCCCGCCCCAGAAAAGCCTCCGCATAGTGGTAACTCGACGGCCCTTCTCAATGCTCTTCTTCTCTTCAAACTTTGAGAAGGTAAGAGAAGATCCTCGGTCGACGTCGGGGCTGCAAAAGAGGTGGATTACTCAAGATAAAAAAAACAGTCAAATCGAACAGGTTTAGTACCGTCTCGTAAGACTTGATAAAAGGACTTCAAACCTTTGTCCACTGTCATGTTGTTTTGCTTCTGCTGTTCGGTTCTGCGCTCTCCAGCACTTGGAGCAAAACCCTTGCCATGCAGGATTTCCATAGTAACCACAGGCATCCTTGCAGAGTAGTTCCGCTTGAGTGACTCGGATCCCTCGCTGCTTATCCCCCATCATAGCTGATCTGTCACTCAACACCTGTTGACAAAACAAACACGAGTTCTGATCTGAACTCATACCAAAAAAAAATGGTATGAGTATAATTAACACTCCTTTTCTGCTGACGTCGAGGTTAGTCTTGTGACCATGGCATGATAACAGCTAACTACTGTAAATTTACAGTAGTTAGCCCTCCAGGCCTTCCTTGTTACAATACTGGACGACGAGCGCGTTACAAACTAATAAACTGGATCAATAACTTACAAAATACAAAAGACGACCAACTCCCGAAGGCGCACTCAGCTAGCTACAAAGCTCAGTTACATAGCTAGTTAGATAAAACCTTACTCTTAACTTGTAGGCATAGTGGCCCTAACCAACTACCCTGCTTGCTAGCTCCCACTGTTTGTAGCTAACGCCACGGCATCTGAACTATTGTGTCAGCACAAATTAGACGACGAATATACATATCCATACATCCAAACATATTTCAGACACTGTAATGTACTTGTAAATAAACCACGTCCCGTCCAGTACATGTTAATATATCAAATTTCGCTTGACCTGGATGATGTTTTGAACCGTCTGCGTTGCTCAGCTGTTCCTTGAATCGGTCGACGACACCGGAAAAAGTTCCAACGCGGAGATTAGAGTTTACGTTTTTGAACATGCACGAAGTTATTGATAGCTATGTCAATGGGTGGTTTTGATCATGCTTTAATCCTTTGTACAGCATTATGGAAGCAGATCGGTGACAATGTTTTGAATTTTTGAAAGGCATTGAATACTTAACATTGAAATGTAAACACCGAATTTGATTGTATTAAAGGTTCAGAAATTCAGGATTCTCAAATTCGAAAGGTGAAATTCAGATCGATTAATGAGCCAGTGCTAAGCCCAAATATCAAAACAATTTATTAATAGAAAACGTTATTTACAAGTATCAAGAATAGGCACAAACATTGGAATGAACACATTTTGTAAAACGTTTCAGTGATTTTTACAAATATGTCACAGTGGTGCTGCTTTTCCTTTTTGTACTCAACTCAATTTCTCAATGCTGTTTACCAATGATAGCTTTACAATAGGCATACCTAAAATATGAGATAATTGTATCTACGTAAAAATATTTGAACAATGAAACCTTTCAATTACAACAATACTGTTATTATATTCATTCCATATCAGGTTGGTTTCAGCTTCTTCTTCTTTGCTTTCACCATATGTGGCAGCGGGATCTTAAAAGCAGTCCTACAAGCAAAACAAGTGTTTCAGGATGACTTAGCACATCAGCAACATGTGTCTTGATGCATTGCGTGTAACACTGTGTGTGATACTCACTCGCAAGTGGTGCAGATGGGACTGAAGTTGCAGAATACTTCAAAAGAATAAGAGAGGATTGTTATAAGAAATCCCTATTCTTCCCCCCCCCATCATTTTACTTACAAACACTTCTTAAGGGGAACAATACAGCTAACCATCAAGCAATCTAAAAGATATCTAATTAATTAAATGTCATTTATGACATTTAATTCAGTTATAGTTCAGTCGTAGGTGTGACAAACTTACTTGACAAACACACCGAGCAGACATAACCAATCTCTATGAGGTTTCTGTGGCAAAAGCAAGCCGCTCTGTAATCAACACGTACAGGTGGAGGAAGAACTAGCTGGGAGCGCTGCTCCACATCTGGCAGAAATACCCACTGTCAAGAAAACATTCAGTTTCAAATTATAATCATTATTATTGGTGTTGCTATTAATTAAGAGCTAAAGGTTAAGCCTTCTTCTTGTGTGCATCCGTCTCACCAAAAGGTATTGTGCCAGGCCAATCTTCTGTGGTATCTTTAGATACAGTCCCCCAGTTATGTCACAAGCCTGAGGCCACAAATAGAGATTAACTTAATGAAAAGGATATGAAGTGGACAATCAAAGGAAAAGAGGGATATTTATATAAGTACCTGTTGAAGAAGACCGGATTCGGAGTCCAAAACACAGGCGTCTATAAGGATATTCTGAAATAAACAGAGCATAAGGACATCTTTTCCCAATGCTTATTGTGGGGGGCCGGGGGGACTAGGGACCTAGTTGGTAACCTGGATCAATGTATGGTATACAAGGTTATTCACAAATGTTATTTTATTTTGGTTTGAGGAAATGTATGTGAAATATTATGAGGAAGTAATTAGAAAGTTACATGAAAGATTGGTTTAGAGTGGATCATGGAAGGTGATGAAATGAAACAAGAGAACGTTTTGTGGTTGTGAAGAGATGTGATGTAAAATCTAGAGGTTTTTAATAGAGTTTGATAAAGGTATATTACCTGTCTCTGTGCAGCAAAAATCACATTCATGAAGTTCATATACTGCCTAGCACAGTCCTCTGCTGCCTTGATGACCTGTTCGGTAAATATATCAAACGTTATTTGATGCAAAGACATCTTGTGTGTTAATTCCCTAACAAGCACATGTTAACTCACCAATATCCTTGATTTTATTTCTTGTCCAGCTGTAAATAGGGCAAATATTTCAAAGTATAAATACTTAGTAAATAAATAAAAATCACAACTTAGGACTAGTGTGTGCTATTTTGAAAATGTACCTTCAAGCTCCTTTGTGACTCTGTGAATATCTGCATTTTGAAAGTTGAAGAAATAACAGACTGCAGTTATGGTATATTTTCACACTATCTAATGTACTCCGTAATTTCAATTAAAAGGATACAGCACAGAGCTTTGGCTAATGAGCCAGCTAATAAAGTATCTGTCTGGTGGCCCTTCACTTCAGCTGAAAAACAGAGATCAATAAAGTTAGCCAACAGGGTTTGAAAAAGGCATATGACAATACATTTTTTAGGGAGCAGTGAGGCAAATACTTTGACCAAGTATGCTTATCGAACGGAATAGATTCACTCAATACTCTTACTTCTTGACATGAGATTCTTGATTTCGTCAGCAATTAAATCATTGGCAACTGACAGGAGTTCGTACTTTCCATCCCCACTCGCGGACTGTACGTCACCGGAGCCCTCCCCAATTTTCCAATGTTTGCTGGGGTACAGAAAATGACTAAGGCAGGCAACATAGAAGGGAAAACATAAATAGTAATTACTCATTTGAGAAAGACAAGAACTCACTCCTGATACGCATTTAAATGATAGTAGTTGAGTTAAATTACCTTTCCTGACAATGGCTTGCAATTATGGCTAACTTGTTTGTCCTGGTCATAACCAAATGCGAGTTGCCCATCACCATGACAGCATCCAGACACTTCGACAAAGTAAACTGAAAACAGAAAACAGTCACGATTTGAGTCTCAAATAAGCACATACAGTATGTTTATAACACATAATTATATGCTCGTGCAGTTGTAGGCGAATAATTACACAAAATACCTCTGGATCTTTTTGGGCTTGCTGCCCCCACCATAACGGGTTTACATCCACAACAATGACCAGAAGAATAACCTCGTCCTCTGCAATAATGAATATATATTACAAAAGATACAGTAGTGCTTATCTAGAGCATGTGCAGGGTGCATAGTAAAACAAATCAACAGTTTTCATAGCAAACTTGCACTACAAGAGCTGCTTTATAGAATCAAGTGGCTAGCTTTGTCAGACTGCTAGCTAGCTAGCTAGCTAGCTAGACATCGCATGCCTTTCTAATAGCTATTAACCAGCTAATTCAGAGCACCCTAGCTGATTAGTAGACATTCATTCACTATACTTTAGGTGATAATCATGTTAGTTATCACTCCATACCCGATGCCATCGCCTCTGCAAACTTTCAGTCACAACACTGAAGAACAGCCTGACAGACGAGCATGCACGCTAGAATCAGATGCGACGTCATCAAAAAGAGACGGCGCTTTGTCCACCGATGACAGCTTGGTCGACTGTAGACGCTGACGCAACTCTATCTAGGAAGAAACGAAATCAACGTGGAAATGACAATGTTGCATGCATAAAATGTAGTCTGTAAAAAAACAAATAAACATCACTATTAGCTAAGGCGTGACTTTAACTGCACGGTTGAAAGTACTAGGTGTATAATATTTAATTGAATCCATTCTTGAAAACTGCCACAAATGTGGGTTTCTATCTGTGATTGTAATGTTTGAAAGATAAAACAGGATCAAGACAGTACTGGGTGTTATATAATGAAAGTTACGAGAAAACGTTCACTTTTATTGGTACCAATAGAACTGGTTCATAGATTTGTAAATCCACATTTACAATTGATTTGCTCAAGAAAATTCAAGCTCAGTGCTGGAGAGCATGAATAATACATTTCACCCACTCTTTGCTCTAATAACGGGAACACACCTATTGCATGTATTTGTATTGTGTTCTGAGCAACCATTGACTGACATGTGTGATGTTAAGAAAGATTTATTGGTACAACATTGTCAGTCCCCCCAAAAAAACAGAGTGCAAACAGAATATTAACTTAATGAACAAAACATTGAATGTACTATAACTTCATTTAACCCTTGTGTTATCTTCGGGTCATTCTGACCCATCAGTCATTGTGACCCACCGTCGTATTGCGACAAATTTACCTCATACAAAAACAAAGTGAAGCATTTTCTTTTAACCGTCGGGCTGTCTCAGACCCCCCACATTGCAATGGTTAAAAGAAAATTATTTTTATTTGTTTTTGTATTGGGTAAAATTGGGTAAACACAACGATGGTTCGTTATGAACCTTTGGGTCATGTGACCCGAAGGCAGCACAAGGGTTAAAGGATAATCAATTCAGCATCAAACATCATTCTCAGTCTACCACGTTAACGCAGCCAACAGGTTAACAGAGAAAACATCCATCCTTCTGTCTTTAGGTGCTTGGATTTGTGGCATAATAATAAACCTTTGAAAATCAGCAATCCTCAACAATACTGGTATCAGCATCTAAGGAGTCCATGCTTGCTTGGTTGCTCAATCCCAACATCGCTGCCGGCGGTTGACAGTGACTGACAATCGCTTTGGACTTAAAATGTGAAAAAAAAAAATCCATGCTTTAAACAACTCTTCGTACTTCGAAAAATCTTTTCAGGTAGTATATCTGTCCAAGGGTCATGGCTACCAGTACAAGAGCTTCGAAGAAAGACCACAGAACCACACGACTGTTTGTGTTGTCATTGACTGTGGGGGGGAAAACACACAAGTATTATCAAAAGACTTATTCTTTTAAATGTGATGCAACTGCCAAAACAAAAGTCAGGTGGCTGAGCGGTTAGGGGATTGGGCCAGTAATCCAAAGGTTGCTGGTTCAATTCCTGGCCATGCAAATGACATTGTGTCCTTGGGCAAGGCACTTCACCCTACTTGCCTCGGGGGGAATGTCCCTGTACTTACTGTAAGTCGCTCTGGATAAGACCGTCTGCTAAATGACTAAATGTAAATGTAAACAAAACTCTTTGCAGTGTAGGCCTTACTTGCTCTGTGTATCCTCTCCCTGACCTCCATGTACTCCTGTTCGTGTTTTACCGCCGTCATGGAAACCGCCAACTCGTTGATCATATCCTCCAAATTGTTTTGATGAACTGCAAGCGAAAATAGAAAATGACTACAATTAGCAATATGTCCGTGAACAGCCCATAATATGAAATACTAAAACCACTCTCTGAAGCCAGCACTTATGGCTGAGGAAAAGGGCATTTGAAAATTCCAGCATTACCGAGCAACCGGTTAGTGTCTATTAGATCAAAACAAAAAACAAAACATCCTAGCAACTCAGGCAAACAACCAAATAAGCTAAACTTGCAGAACTATGCAACTAAACTCTAGAGCTACATTTGGTCAGCCATGTCCACCAGTACAACAGTCTACACTTTGGAAACTCCATCCAGAATGCTAAAAACGCAATGCAGCTAATCCCATGCAGTTCTGTTTACCTACCATCCCATGTGTCTCCACCACCTGATGATGAGGGAGCAGAGTAAGAGTGGGGAGACTTATACAGTACAAGGAACACGAAGGAAAACAGTTTTGAGAAGAGGAAAAAGAGAGAGAGAGGTTCTCAAACCGAAAATACATCCACAGCTAAAGCTGTCAGTTTAGCGAACCGCAGCTTAATAGTCTTGTCCTCAAGGTGGCGGCCTACCTTCTGTCCCCATGCTATCCCCCTGGGGGGCCTCTCCAATGTCGATGGTAAACATGACGATTTTGGGCGTCATGGTGGACATCTTGTTGCTGAAGCAGAACTTGTATGTGCCATCCATGTGGGCAGCAACGGAATACTTTCCACTGGATTCTCGGTCTCCTTTGTAAACCTGTTTCCCATCTGGACCTGTGATCTTAGTGTACAAATATCAGCCGTTTATCTTCTCTTTAGTATTAGATTTGCACATACTACCAATATGGTGCATTATTTGACGTGTAACACTGAATCTTTAGCAGTTATCAGCACGAGAAATCAAAGACTGAAACGGGGGTCTAGCGTTTAATCTGTGACCATAATCAGTTTCTACTACCATGCTTCAATCTCGGTCTAATTGTTGTAAATCGTTAGCAGAGATAGCCTCAAGATAAAAATAGTATCTAGTTAGCAGATTGCTGTATACAGTATAGCGAGTCCAACGTGTATTTGTTTTTAGTTTAGAATGAGAAGCTAACGTTAACTTACTAGTAGCTATAAGCGCAGTTTGCAAAAAGGTTGCACTACCAACGCCAATCTTGTTGCTAGTAGTCAGCTAGCTGTGACAGCTGTTTTATGTCAACACTTCTCACGATGGCGAATCAAGGCGGTTAGCTAGGCAACACTGCCATTAGACTGGAAGACGGAACTCATGTTTAGGATCGTGTAGCATAGCATGTCCCTTACCTCCACATCAATATCAAGAAAACCTCCTTCAGCTACTTCAAACATGAGACCCATCTTGGTGCCAGCTTTAACCCGTTCAAAAAAAGCACTCTTCAGCATGTGCATCTATGTTTACAAAGTAACCCGACGCTTTGACGGTCAGCATAGCTAAAAGCACCATAATTTCCGGGAGAACAAACATTGTTGTTCTTTACCATATGTAAGATAAGAAAGAAATAAAACTACTAAAAACGCTCAAGGTGAACAGACTCCACTCCTTGTTGCGAGCCTGGACGCAGCATTAGGCAGCCAACACAGACATCTGTGTATTAACTCATTTCCTCCGGTATAAGCAAGAACTTCCGGTGGTTAGATTCCGGTGTTCCGGAGAATTCAGTTCCCGTTCCCCCTGAGATAAGTGGTTCCCCCCTGTATATTACAGTGTGGCCATTTATAAAGCAATACAGTGTTGCTAGTGATGTATGTTACTGTGATCATTATGTATAACAAGTTTAATCTATACATCAGTCTTTTACACTGAGAACACAGGGGGAAAAGATTTCCCTGGAGGCTTGGGGAAAGTGGTTCCCCCTCCTGTATATTACAGTCTTGCCATTATAAAGCAATACAGTGATGCTGGTGATGTATGTTACTGTGATCATTATGTAAAACAAGTTTCATCTATACATCAATCTTTTACACTGAGAACACAGGGGGAACAGGGAAATCTGTTAACAAGTATAACAATGTTATTTTCTTTTACATTTTATTATTCAATTGAGTTAATTATAATAGGCCTAAATATCAATGCAGAATGCTTGCCATTAAGGGTAATTAAACTTGTATTAATTGTATGATGAGATTTTTTAAGGATGCTATGCTAGGATGAACATATCCCTGCTCTGGACTTCTGGGCTAGACTAATTTAACGGTCACTTCCTTTATATTGTTGCATCCCCTTTAGCAGCAGATTACAACAAGAGACACAAACACATCAACCTTTTATTGATTATGCAGAAGGCTATTCACTAAATACAGTAGGCCTCTTTGTTCGATACATTTGTGCGTAGGCTACTGTATTAATACATTCAAAAGACGCTACTATTAAGCTGTATATGTTGGCCTCATAGTAATGTGCAAATCGCCTACAATCCCCATTTTCTCATGCCCACCACACAATACGTGGTCCAGCGAGCAATAAGTAACCCGCCGAACAATACAGTATAACTAAAGAGAACGAATTTGAGAACTTCCTTAAAGGTTCTAAGGAAGCGGGTGATGAGCAAGGGCTCGGTGTTCCAACTGATGTCCTCGGTAACAGGCTCGGTTATTGTCACTCTCCGATGATTCCTGTTGTTTACAAGGTGTCCCATATTGTTAAGGAGTTTGTCTTTGGTGTTCTGTAAATACACCACGAAAAGTTTGTTTTTAACTAAAATGTCCCACCTTTTTTCTCTCTCTCTCTCTCTCTCTCTCTCTCTCTCTCACACACTCTCTCTCTCTCACACACACACTCTCTCTCTCACACACACACACACACACACACACACACACACACACACACACACACACACACACACGCACACACACACACACACACACAACAAAGCAGCTATTAGCAATGCCATCAGTGATTGATTAATTATTGATATGCAAATGGTTTGCTTATAAATGATTTACGATCACTCACAATATACGGTTCGACATGAACACTTGCATTTAGAATACAGCTAAATATAATCAAGCATAATATAAACAGTAATGCCATGCCGTGCACCATTGGCTACTGGAAAAACACTAAATTACGGTATATTTTTTTTATACAAATAGCCTTACATTTCATTATTGTAAGTTACTTAAAGATAATTATTGCATATGTTTTCTACCCTTTCATAATAAATTGTAAAACGTACCCTCTTGTTGTTAGTCTTTTCAACTTGCAGTTCAGTTTAAGGCGTCTGTATTCAGCCGGTGGAAATCTACAAGTGGACAGTGCTTCTACTTCACCTACGAAGAGCAACAGCACTGATTACAAGAGTGGGGAAACCCTTGGATTTTGGTCTGTCAAGCCACATATTCCACCTGCTTACAAAGAACAGGAAATTCTCAAATACCTTTAAAATGCTATACCGTGGCGTCTAGACAAAAATAATTCTACAATCCACCAACATAAGATAAATAGTCTACAAATACCAAATTTCCCAAAAGTTGAACAGGCCTTTTGTGTTTGCCTATTTCTTCTGTGTAAATGTAGTCCTGTCCAAGGTTACACTAAATCCGCCGGTTCCTGTCATTAGATGTGTGTGTCCCGCTGGTAGCCTGCTGTCTGCAGCCATTGATTAGACCGAAGAAAGCCAAACTCCCAACTCAAACGCTCTTATCCTTACCGGAAGATGGAGCAAATGGCTTCCTAATTCAATCAGCGTCCTCCGCTGTCAAATGATGTTCTGTTATTGGGTAAGAACCAGACGGCAGAGCCATTATCGGCTGATCGGGAGGCCTGTTATGGGACTAATTGGTCCTCTGGAGAACCGGACAGCTGAAGGCTCACTGGACTCGCTCTCCTATTCCCCCTCTTTACTCTGCCTTATTTAGTTCATCGAACGAATGTGCGTTAACAAAGGTTTTATACAAGAGAATAGGTCAGAAGGTGATCATATTTGCTGTCCATTTTATTTACAATAATATTTTTTTAAGATGCAGAGAAATGAAAATAAAAAACATAAGAAAACATTTATAAAACAAGATAAGCAAGTGTGCAAAACAAAATCTTACTGTAATGACACAAAAACTCAGTAACTGTATTTAACTGTAATGAGACCAAAATAATTACAGACCTGTAGTTTCACTGTCTTCAATGGTATTTCTTAAATAATGTCCTAAATGTGCATAACATGACACAAAACAGATGCAGGACACATGCCCGAGGTTATGTTATTATATGTTATGTTATGATGTTAGGACACATAGTTCACTCTTGATCCTTCTGACGGTTTTAGATTTCAACCAGACACCTGGGGAGCAGTGAATCAAAGCGCAAGGTGTTTCGTTGGGACTGTTTCATGTGTGCAGCTGTGCATCTGTTCTCATGACCGGGTCAGGGGGTCAGGGGTCAGGGGGTCTGGGCCTCGGGCCGATCCATGAGGGATTTGATCCAGCTGGTGCCGTTGATGAGCTTGGTGGTCGCTATGATGTACTCTGTTCCACTGTCCTCCATTTGAGACAGGAAGCGTAAGGCTGCGATCTCGGCGTATGTCACCCCTCCGAGGAAGAACACCAAGGTGGTCCTGTTCTCTCCCTGCTGGCCTAAGGGACGACACATGGATGTTTGTTGTTCATTATCACCTTCCCAGAGCCAAACAAGTACAAACAAGCCAGCTCACAGTTCTAATTAACCGATGGAGAAAGACAAACGTTGAATGACAAAGACGGTCTCAAACGCAATCATCATTCTTATCAGGTCTGGACTGGGACTGAAAAACGGCCCGGGACTTTGAAACGCAGACCAGCCCACGGCCGTGTATTATTATATATATTTTTTGCATTATGCCGCATCCGTTTGACCGGCCGTTCGGGAAATCTCCCGACTCTCCCGACGGCCAGTCCGACCCTGATTCTTACGTATTTCAAACAACCTGAATCATAACATCTGACATCAGACAAACTCAGAAACCCCTAGTCATTTCCCCCCACAGTATCCAGCCTTTAGACGCTATACAGCCTCCATCTGGCCTTTCCCCACCCTCCTCTGTTGTACCACACACACACACACACACACATGCACACACGCACGCACACACGCACAATCTTTTGTTTTCCAGCGTATAATGAATCACCGGCTGCTCTAAGACGACTGACACATCAGGAACAAAGCCACATCTTATCTATCCCCAGCACACAGGACGCCACTAACCCTGTTCCCCAACACAGATCAGCTGACCATTCAGCCAACATACATGTCAATGCAAATAGCCCTACATTTCATTATCGTGGGCAACTCAAACATAATCATAGCATATTATTTCTACACTTGTACACAGGAAATCGTGTTCTGCCGGCGCCCCCCAGCTCACGTTTCTTATGCAGCCCAGCGGGGAGCTGCTGTCGTTCCTCAAAGTGCGGTCCGGGGAGCATCTTCAGAACCTCTTCGATGCTCCGCCAGCCTGGCCGCGCCAACAACTGGGTCAGACGGATACTGAGGGGGGCGTAGCCACTGTACACGTAGGATATGTCGTTGGGGTTCTGGGGGGGGGGGGGGGGGGGAAACGACAACATCAATCAATATAATATGTATACTGAATTAATCAATATTGTTGTTGACTATATTGATGATTTAATTGAGTTAATAATCAAATAAGTAAAAATCAACAATGATGGGCCTTGCCCGCCCGCCCCCCTCTCCCTCCATCCTCCACAACACACAACATCTGTCCCACCCTTACATTCCCATCTCCTCCGTCACGGTCTCACCTGTTCATTGGCGTCTTCCATCCAGAGCTTCAGGGTCTTCCTGATGGTGGGGTAGTTGTTCCTGCTGTTGGTCTGAGGCTTCAGAAGGCCCGTCTTCTCCAGGTTGTTGAGCGTGAGCATGTGTTCGTACCCGTAGGTCTGGTTAAAGGTGAAAAGGACATTCAGCTATCGCGAGAGGACAATAACGTGGAGCTTCTCAACATCGCCTTACAGTTTCATTTCGAGATGTATTTTGGGCCGTTTATGGCTGTATTGGACAGACACAGTTAGAGATAAGGGGATAAGGAGAGAGAGAGAGACAGAGAGAGAGACAGAGAGACAGAGAGAGAGACAGACAGAGAGAGACAGATAAAGAGAGACAGATAGAGAGAGACAGATAGAGAGAGACAGATAGAGAGAGAGCGAGACAGACAGAGAGACAGAGCGAGAGAGACAGAGACAGAGAGACAGATAGAGAGAGACAGAGAGAGAGACAGATAGAGAGACAGATAGAGAGACAGATAGAGACAGATAGAGAGACAGATAGAGAGAGAGCGAGACAGACAGAGAGACAGAGCGAGAGAGACAGAGAGAGAGAGGGGGGACGACTAGCAGAAATGGACCGAGACGGAATCAAACCAGGGCCCCTGCACGTGGGCCTGTGTGGTTGGGCTCTACCCAGTGAGCTACCCCAACAGTACCCCAACAGTATGGTAGTTCTAACGCAAGAACCAACGTGTGGTTCTACCTGCAAGATCTCCTTCTTGTAGTGATCCAGAATCTTCTGTTTCAGGCCGTTGTTGCAAACAGACTGCATGCACACCAGACGTAGGATCTTAATCAGAGGGTCCTTCTGGGCTATGCAGTCCTCTATGTACGTGTTGACCTGTACGTGTTAAGACAACAGAATAAGGGAAAAACAGCCTACTCAAAACCTTGCTACAGTGACATGATTTAAAAACAGTTTTTTTCAAAGTAAATACAACTAAGGTCATCATAGGTCACATACGTGCATCTATGCTACTTTCAGAGTGAGGATGAAGAACAGGATGTACCTTGTCTGTTTCGACGCCTGTCATGAACTCTTGCTCCACTGTCAGGTTTTCGAAGAAGGCCTCAGAAGCTAGAATGGATAAAAAAGTAAACATTTATCTGTGTTCTTCTGTGTGAGAGACAAGTCACATTCTAGTTAAAAAATTTTTTTTTTTTTTAATCAAGATGAGATTGTGGGCATTTCAAGGTAAGAGTTTGATAAGATAGAAGGAAAACTTTGAATTGGGAGAGATGTGGTTCATACTGGTGATGTCCTTAATGAGCTCGGCTATGGAGGTGTGGTTGGCCAGTGAACTCCGGGCTGCTTGCATGTGAGGCAGCTGGGACACAAACTGCTTGATCTCCCCCACTGTTTTGGCATTGTGACGCTCCTGAGGAACGAACCAATCAAATAGTCAATATTCAAATTAGTCTGAGAATTCAATCTGATTTCAGACAGGTTTGGGCAAGTCCACTACAACACCCAAGGAAGAAATAGCCTTCGTCTAATTATCGCCTGGCTGGCACCTACACTAATTGGATTGTACATAAAAAGCTCAAACAAGTATTGAATATCAAATAATTTGTAATTGGTTAGATAGCTGTGGTGTTGATATCTGTAAAAAGATATCTCCAGAGGTCTTTTTTTGAGATTTAAATCGGTGGCCTCCGTTAATGCCACGATCGATCCATTACGATCTTATCACAGATGGGTATCATGTTTTAAAAGCCAGATCAATCCTGATCCAACGGGCGACCTTTACCACGAGCGAACAACATCGAGTACGCTCTCTAGTAAGGCTACAGGGGGGGCGACGGTTGCAAGTAGGGTTGGACAGCGGGTAGGGGGAACAGGAAGAGGGACGAGGCCCGACCTCGAAGGCCGCGGAGATGATCTTGGCCTTCTTGCTGAGGGCCGCTCCCACGGCGTTGAAGTTCTTGTCGCGGATCTCGGCGTACAGCTCCTCGGCCGAGTTCAACTGCATCTTCTTGTGTTCCGTGGGCAGATCCTTTCCTCCCTCCCCCTGCTTCCTCTGGGCGAACTTCTCAGGTGGCAGCTTGACGTAACCTGTGCTTGACACGATTCACGCGTTAAAAACGTGAGCCGACCTGCTGTACGCAGTGACGAACCAAACATTTTAAGACAAAGCACACATGCGGAAAGCTGGTGTAACCGCGACTAACGTAACACAGCGCTGGTGCAACCGTGACTAACGCAACACACCACACTCTCACCGTTGGTGATGCCGTAGACCTCGTCGATGAGGCCCTCGTAGGTGAGCTGTGTGGCCAGGGGAGTGAGCAGGTCCACGTTGCGGTCCAGAAGCAGCAGGGTGTCGAACACGGGCAGGATCTGGGTCTGGCTGCCTGCGAACTCCCTCTTCATCCGCAGCATCATGTTGGCCACGTGCTGCAAATCACGGGTAACCACAAAAATCAGGGAGGGTTTCAACAAATACGCGTTGTGATATTACGGCGGTCGTTGTGTAAAAAAAAACGAATAAAAACAAACAAGTCTTGGGAAAAAAAAGTTGCTGTTCGCTCTCCTACTCACCCGTGCACACTCCCCTTTCCCATAAATCTGGGGTATGGTCCCGTACAGAGCCTGGAGTGTCATGAGGCCCTTGGCGGTGTGATACAGGCTAGTCTGGTCGCTCTCCAGATAGCACTCCTTGTCGAGACAGGGGCATTTAGGGAGAGTGAGTTTTTCCGGCAGTCACTTCAAAGTGTGTACATTTACATGTAGTCATTTAGCAGACGCTCTTATCCAGAGCGACTTACAGTAGGTACAGGGACATTCCCCCGAGGCAAGTAGGGTGAAGTGCCTTGCCCAAGGACACAACATCATTTGGCACAGCCGGGAATCGAACTGGCAACCATCTGTACATCTGTACCGAACTGTACATTTAACAGACCTACCCTGAAAGCACCCTCAGACTCCATGGAGAGCAGGTCTCCATCGTAGGGAATGAGATCCAGGATGTACTCGTCGATGTTGATGAAAGACCCAAGCACTCCCTGCTCCTTCAGCCTCTGCTCACAGAGCATGCTCCGCCGGGGCACAAACAGGATGTGGAAGTCTCGCGGAGGATGCATTTTGTCTTCGCTGCACAGACACGTGAGGCTGTGTTACAGCTAGCAAACACCTTAAACCTCACCCCAACCCCTCCACCGTGTGTGTATTACAATAACTACACATTGTTTGGCTGCAGTGAGACGTAGCTAAACATACCTGGCTATGTTCTCTGCAATTATGTCCATCAGCTCAAGTCTAGGACGGACAAAAAAGATGATGTTTTTGACATCCGATGCAGGAAGACGGCCTGCTTTGAGAGTGAACATCTTTTCCACCTCATGTTCCTATTAAACAGAGATTACACTCATATATCATCCAGTAACGGTTCCATGAAATATTCGCCATTTTGCTGTACAATGCTGTATGATTTGGTGGCCACACCTTTCCAATCTTACCTTCAGCAATGAATATTGTGCTATCAAGCCAAATGGTCCAGTCAAATACTCATCCCACACAATTGCCTGTTAGACAAACCCCATTATTAGCTGCATCATATATAGAGCCAGGACAGTGATTATTATGTGTCCAAATGAACACAACATGTATTCAGACTGAGTAGGACAGAACGCTGTATATGTTCTTAGCTAGCTAGCCAGGCTTCGCCAGGCTCAAATATTGTTCGAGTTGAATGCCAAGACCACGGTTTATGATTTAATTGTAGCGGGATACCGAAGCACAAACACCTCACCTTGCTTCCCGCACACTTGTCCAAAAACTCACGAAGCTCCTTCCGAGCGGCTTCTCTTAAAATGTTTAGGTTTACTCTACCATAAGATAAGTGCGCTGCCATTTTTGCTGTGGCAGAAAGGCTAGTCAGATGACTGGCGGTCATGTGACCACTCAAAACAAACTTGTTGATGTAATGAACATGCTCTCCACTAGATGGCACTATCTTTCCACCAAGCCGCGAAGTCCCTTTAAGATGGGTGAGTGGCATTGGCTGTTTCATTCGTTTTCTCGAGTAAAAACATTAATAATTTGAATGAATAAAAATGACAAGCAGATTTATTTGTTATACTTTATTTTATTTATTGTGTAGATGTATGGCAACATTTTGAAGAAATATAAGGCAAATATGAGCTAAATCTCTCAAGATACTATAAGAAAGCCTGAACCGTTTACTGGAAATATTGACGGATTAATTGTTGATTATTGTCAGTGAATTTTACAGTTGGAAAAAAAACGATACCGGAACAAATAATTTGAACCAGGTGATGAGAGGCACCTGGTCATCAATGGAACTTCTCCGAGGATGCAGGGTCTCCTTCCCAGGGTAACAAGGGCTTGTCATTCTCTGGGAAGGAGGGGATGAGAATCAAGCGCAGATCTGCGCTGCGTGAAGATCAGTGGAAAGTATGTGCGGTTCAATGAAATAGGCTACAGCTACTGAAGACTGGACAAAAACGGGCTTCTATGGTACAGTGCTGGTGCGCAATGGGCCGGTTTGTGGTTTGTTAAGTGCAGTGCAATTCTTTTTAAGACCGCATCATTCTCTGCCAGGTTCCTTCGAGAGCGGCTGGAATTTCAGGTAGGCTCGGCTTCTGATTCTCCACTGCCTTTATTATGAGAGAATTTGTTATAGTATCGTAGATATTAGCCTACTGTCGCAGCTTGTCAGTGGTTAATTGAGAAACGCAAGCCTTTAACGAATGCAAGATTGTATTGACACACGTGAGAATATGCGATTTTTTTATTTAAAAGAATAAACCTTTTACAACAAGAAACTAACATTTTAATTAGGCATTTTCATTAGCTTAATTAATTAGAATGATGACATTTTATTATTGTGGGCCGTCATTCATACGTAAAGAATAGCTCCATAACTTGCATGCAAGGCGGTGGCTGTCGGTTGGACCCACACACAAGCAGCTATGTCAAGTGAAGAGATCAGCCTACGTTCAATCATCTGCCTGGTAATGCCATCAGCGTTAATTGAATGCATGCAGCACAATTCCAAGGCTGCTGACATCATTGTATGCCCTGCTAAATTTAGACTGATATTACAGGTTTACCAATCCAAGCCAGCATGTTGTTCGTTGGTCTATATATAACGTATTCATTACGAGTCTGGTAGTTCATTACCAAAATATTGAACGCATGGTGATGTTAAACCCGCTGTTTTACGTGTAAGTAAGACTATTGGCAGGCCTTGACTGCGCAGCCCTGATAAGTCATATGGGAGATTATGTGGTCTCAGGGCGTTGCTGCAGAATATTAGAGAAACAACTTCAACCTCCCCCCCCCCCCCCCTCCACCCGATTTCTCTACTGATGGATTCTTAGTCCAGGTAGATTCTCTCCCGTTTACCCGTTGTTATCAAGTCTGTTGAGGCCTGAATCTGAGGTCTATTCAACCACAACAAGGCGAATACCAGAAACAATCATGGACCCACCCACTCCAGTAGTAGTGTAGTGAGCTGCTTCGGCAAGAAAAAAAGAAAAAAAAAGCGCTTTCCCCCCTCTCCGACACTTCCGTAGACCTGAGGCAGGGGGATTAAACGGGGGAGGGGAGATAAGACTGAATGAATGCTCTGCAATATCTGCAGCTGCCTCCTCTCACACGAGAAGGAGAAGCCACTGTAGTGATTGGACGCCACCCTTGCATGCTCACGCTCTCAGCCTCTCCCTGTATGCTTCTGCTGGTGCAGAGAAGGAACAAGAGAGAGGGGGTGATGGAGGACATCATGTGGTCTTGTTTGTGAACACAGGGGTGATGGGAGCCCAAAATGATCCTCCACGATCACACCCTACATTAAAGCAGCCAGGAGGGGAAAACATGGGAATTTATGGAGATGTGGGAAAAGAAATATATAGAAATACCTAGATAAGTGCTCCGCACGCATAACTGCATAATTTAGGGCTGGAGGATACAGGGTAGATGTCCCCATATTTCTGTAGCGTTGGTTTGTTTTCATCCGCCTCCCCCCCCTTCCCTCCCATGCCTTAGCCCCCCAAGGGGCTCTTCCTGGTTCTTATTTTATGCCATTTCTAGGACTGCGGGAAATGTTTCTAGATGAAGGCATGGTTTTTACCACTGTGCGCACATGTAAAGGCTTGGTCCCTATTTTCATGAGCTTGGAACACAGAAGCACGTTTAATTTGTCTATATTTTTTTGCCCTGTAATTAGACACATTCACATGGCGGACATTCAACGTTTAATCAATCTGATGTTCTTCCTCTGGTCTCCTTGTTTCCATGGACACAACCGGTATAGATTCATGACTCCTGAAACACATGTTAGACCGTGTTCCCCGTGGGTCTGGATCTGATTCTTCACAGCACCGACAGGGTGATATTTACATTTAGTCATTTAGCACACGCTCTTATCCAGAGAGACTTACAAGTAGGGTGAAGTGCCTTGCCCAAGGACACAACATCATTTTGCACAGCCAGGAATCGAACTGGCAACCTTCTGATTACTAGCCCGATTCCCTAACCGCTCAGCCACCTGACTCCCAAAACACCACAATGTTGCTGTGCTATAGTAAATCCTCACACCCCAGTCTACGTAGGGAAACACGGTTAACAGTCCCTCCTGCCTCCAGAGCACAACTCAACACCAAGCTCTCGTCTCTCTCTCTTCTCACTGGTCTCACCCAAATAGCCAAGTTAAAGACGGTCTTTTTTTAGGATGGGGATGGTTGTTGTGCAAACACAGGATCTGTGAAACACCCGGGTGTGCTGGTTTCCTCTAGTTATCTGGCAGAGCCTGAGGTAACGTTGGATAGCCCGCGGCTGAAGTGTGCCAGATTCTCCAGACTGGTGTTCAGCAGCTAGTTCGTATCTCATTCACCACAATGATCTGGAAGGAATCAGCCAAAAAAAGGGGAAAAAAAACAGGAAATATAATATTTCTCCCTGCGTTTATGACCATGCATGCGCACCCCCAACTATCAGAATGGATCGATAGCTGTGTGTCATGGGCAGTGGCTCTCGGTACGAGCAGGGGCTATTGAGTCTGTAGTGGTTGAGTGGTCTGACTTAATGGCCAACATCTAACAGTGTGGGTCTCTCTGAGATGAAAGGAGGAGGTAAAGGATATCGGGGGAGGGGCGTGGGGGGGACTGGTCACAGCAGCCCCAGCCTCTTTGTTCTCACCTGCAGGGTGAGGAGGGGATGAGTCACCAGGTGACGTGCAGAGTGAGAGCCCTGGAGCGCCACTCTGAGAGGCAGGCACATCCCGACTCTTCACGCCTCCGCGATTAGCGACGTGCCGAAGACGGACGTTCGTGCACATTCGCCGGGGGGGGGGGGGGGGGGGAGATGAAAACCCGCGTCGTCGATGGGCTCGACAACAACTGTCCTGGGGTTTCCGCGGCGACGGCAGTGGCGTAAGATGCAGAGAACGCGGGAGATGTGTTTGAGACGTTGGAATGATGAGACTGCAGTTTAGACAGGGGTTACCGGGGTGTGTGTGTGTGTGTGCTTTTTGTGGCGCTTGTGCGAGTGTGTTTCCAAGCACTTCTACGCCTGTGAGTCAAAGCCCCCTCCAGTCTCGTCCCTGTTCTGTCCGTTTGGATGAGGTTGCCATGGCAGCAGGGTAGCAACAGCACGAGGGCTTGTTGGTCACAGGCGGGTCTTTCCTGTTTTGTTAGCGGGCGAGGGCCGGCCCTGGAGCCAGGGCGGGCAGGAGGAGGTGGGGCCGGGGCAGTGTTGCTCTCCTGGGTGTGACAGGAGGGGAAGTGCCCCCCGATCCTCCCAGATGGCTACGCAGATGGTTTCTGGCTTTCCCTCTTTTTATGACTGAAAACAGGGCTAAGTTATTAATGCCAGTGATTTTTAAGCCCCCCTCTCTCCCTCCCCCCCCCCATCCCACACACACTAACACAAACGCACTCGTATGCATGCACGCATACGCACATACACACAGGTTTACTTGCAGTCGCAACTGAAGCTGTCACCCACCCCCCCAACCCCAAATACTGTCAGGGTTCCCCCCCCCCTCTCTCCAGTCCTCCGTACGTGATTAGACACATAATTTCCAGAAGCTTGCAGATACAGTAATGAGTAACCAAAAGTGCCCAGTAAGGCCTAAAAGATGAGACAGGAGAACCTGCTCCAGGAGTGAGGAGTGGAAGGTGGGTGAGGGGGCGGGAGGGATGGGAATGGCGGGGTGGGTTGTAAATAATTAAGAAATGCTGAGCGATGTTTCCCCCTGCAGTGTAGGGCTACAGTGGTGCAGTGCTTTGCAGTCACGTCCAACTCCAAGCCCCCAAGGGGGTTTATCTCGCCATCTCGCCTTCCACTTCTGAGGGATGGAGGCATGCTCGGATGACTGCCGTTGGTCGGCCCAACCCCTCCCCCCCCCCCCACCCCACCCCACCCCACCACCACCAGCGATCCTTCCTCAACCCCAGCCCAGCTCCATGCTGGACGGAAGCGTTTGAGTGGCCTCCGCACAGAGAGATTGCGTTTTTCCAGATGGCGGTATCCTCCGGTTCGCATCATCCTCGGTCGGCGTGAAAAAGCCACTGTGATTGGACGGTGGATGAGCTGAGATGCGGTCTGAGAAGGATTTGTCCTTTTTTTGAGAGTTTTACGGAAACCCGTCATTTGTGCCATAAATAATCTACATAAGAGGGGAGCATGGCCAGCGGGCGTGTAATGATTCTATCTAGGTCTCGGCTACAGACAGGTTTGTTTTTTTCTGCCCGGATCGATGGAGCCTCTCTCCGGCCTGGCCTGGCTGTGCCGACCTGCCAGCTGTAAAACCTAGAAACACTGTTAACAGAGAACTGGCAACTGGCCATTTTTCCAATTTATAAGCATTCGTATGAACACTTTCACTCTAAACACCCATATCGAAAAGGAATTGCTATTTTGTAGTTAGACTACAGTGTGTAAAGGACACAGTCTTGAAAAGAACGGCATATATTGAAATAAATGAGGGTTTCGGTTGGTTATAGGCGCTGATCGTTGGGCCTCTGTAAAACCCTCTGTGTGACATTGCTTGTAACAAGGGCTGTACAACTTGGATTGATTTGAAATGAAGGCATTTAAGTAAGGTTGCTGGATTCGAGCAGAACAGTGCAGCTCCTGATAGAGACATGAACATTCAGTGTCTTTAGGAGTGCGATGACTTCAGAACAAACCAAACCAGGTTTTAGAGTTGAGACCTGGGAAGTTCTGTCAGTTCAGGGACTAAACAACAGGAATGCCGTCCTGATGAATGATTAATTAAAGTGAAAGCAATCGTGGGAGTTAGCATTGATCTCAGAATTTCATTAACCCACTTTAGAAATGTCTCTGTTGCAGAGGATGGCAGGGGAATTGCTCTGAATTGCAGTATAGAATCTTAGAAAAAGGTGCGCGTGGAGTTTTTTTTTTAGCCTAACCTGGCAAGAAATCTGGAATCATGAGATCAACACCAAACAAGAATCCATCTTGCCAAGCTCCAAGTTATCTGTTTATGTCCGAGTCCTTCAGGCCAATTAGCGTCCTGTAAGAACCTTCTGGCAGCACGGTTGAAGTTAGCCCGTGATAGGCTGAGATGGACAGATGGTTCATCGAAACTCCTGCCAAGTATTTTCTGTCTGCCTGCCCTTTTCCAAACTGTTTCCACCAACGACTTCCTAGATGGATATTTGTAACAAACCATCTGACAAGCAAGGTTAGACGTAACCATCTGTATTGTGGACCGAGAACAACTGAAATGACAGTCTGAGACAATAGTGTCGGAAGGGTTTTGTGTTCCTGCTATGCTGTGTTCCTTCTCGTCTGAACTTTAGGTTACACACAAGATGAGGCGTCTCCAGAACCCTTCACGTGTTCCCCCTCAACATTGTTTCGAGAACAAAGGAAAGCTTTTACGCTCCCAGACAAGAGTCCAAATCACGAAGGCAGATGAAGCAAGCTTGTTCCACTTGTTCTGCACCTAGAACTGTTTGAAAACAAACAATTCTTCTAGTGGGGATCTGGCAGCCAGATAGGTAAATGCAGGTGATATATTTAAACACAGAGGCATTTGCAAGGTCAGTTAGGAAAATGGTTTAAATCTAGCTATTGTTCAAAGAAATGTATCCCCTGGGAGCCAGCCAGTCTTATCTGTGGCCCTCCACCCTCCTGGTCCCTCCCCCCTCCTGGGCCCCCTCCTTTCAGTACATGATCCCCCACTGGATCAATCCAGCATCAATTCTCCCTGCCCGTGCTCAGCCAACCTCACTGTCTTCAGATTATTGGACCTCCTTCACACCGTGGAAATGTTTCGTTTCTCATTTTAGGGTGGCAATTGAGGGCCAAAGATGCATGCATCCAATTCAAGTTTATTGGATTTTAACGGAAATAAATATGTACATCTGAAGGTTAGAGCGCCGTTTCAAATCAAGCCTAAGTAATACAATGAACAAGTGCACCAGGCAGTGTGTGGAAAGCAAATTAATTTGGCATGCAAATGACGGCTAGGGTCTCCAAATCTGTCAATGCAAGTAATAATATAACTAGCTTATAAATGGATTTAGAATATTATCGGCCAGTGATAAAAAAACAGAGAAACGTATAATAATATAGCCTGTGAGAAAAAAGGATTAGTGTGTGGAATCCTGATGCAGATGTAGGTATTGACTATCCTGTTAAGCCCTTGAGTGAGTCGCAGGTTTCTAAATTGGTCTCCCACTCCCCCATGTGAAAAGCTACACAGAGTACTTCCTGCAGTGCGAGTGAGGGATGATGGCGATGACAATGTGAATCGATGCCAGCACTCCTGTTTCCTCCCGTTTCCTCTTCACCTCCCACCGTCTTCCTCATCCTCCCCCACAGGGATCATGGTGGACGGGTGTGTGATGGGGTCGGATGGCTGAGCGGTTAGGGAATCGGGCTACCAATCAGAAGGTTGCCGGTTCGATTCCTGTCCGTGCAAAATGACGTTGTGTCCCTAGGAAAGGCACTTCACCCTACTTGCCTCAGGGGGGAATGTCCCTGTACTTACTGTAAGTCGCTCTGGATAAGAGCGTCTGCTAAATGTAAATGTGTGTGTGGTGGTCTTCTCAGACGACACAGTGCACCTTGTCCACTCGAAACAAAACAAAAACCATCACCGTCATCAGACAGGTTTCGTGACATTTAATAAAAACGCCAACTCCTCTTCAGTTTGTCTCGTCAACCTAACTGAGTCATCGTGTCTGTGAAGAAAACAGGGTTTCAGACTGACGGCAGCTCCCAAACCGGTCGTAGATGTGATGCACGTTCAACGGTGCCCACAAGTGGATCAAGGCGAGGATCTCTGCACGATAACGAAGCCCTAGGCGTTGAGTTCATTTCCCTCAAAGAACGAATTGAATTAACGTCTCAGCTAATGACCACCGCCCCCCCCCCCAACCCTCCTACACCCCCTTTCAGTCAGCATCACACCAGCTAGCACTGGGCCATGGCAGCGTTGCTAGATGTTTACTGGTGGGGGAGCAGGCTGTCTCTGTGTCTCCATCTACTTCTTCAGTGGAGCCATCCTGAACCAGAAGACGGGATGATTCATTTTGTGCAGCGAAGGAGAGAGCTGTGTGTTTGTGAGGCTCAGGGCATGGCATGTGTACACTGCTAATACGTCCCCTCAGGGTGATGCAGGAAGACCCACTGCCCCCCCCCCCTCCTCCACGCAAGCCTCCCTTCTGCTATCTTCTGCAGTGCTGTCGTGGAGCTCTATGGAGTGATCGCTTGCAGCAACCGGGGGGAAACAAATGAGATGTATTGATTTTCTTTTTTTTTTCGCTGTCCTTACGCTTTCTTTTTCTCCCTCCCCTTCTCTTCATACCACTCCCCTCTCTCCCCTCTCTCTCTCTCTCTCTCTCTCTCTCTCTCTCTCTCTCTCTCTCTCTCTCTCTCTCTCTCTCTCTCTCTCTCTCAGTTCACGTCTCCGTTTTCTTCTCTCGTCTGTGATTCAGACTGAGGAGTTGGTGAAACACGGAGAGGAGAAACGTCTGTTTGGAGTCTGCTGCCCTCTCTCCCCCACCCTGCTGTGCCCCAAGGCCGGGTCTGGACCACACATCCCCTGACGGTGGGCAGCCGAGAACCGAATCAAGCGTACCTTCACCCTCGCGCTCAGTCCGCAGATACGGCTACAGGTAACTTCTCTTTTCCTTTATGTTGTCGTTCTGTCCGTCTTTCTTTCACATCAGTCGAATTGCTCTGAGGTTGTGTCAGAACCCCGCGTCATGACAACGGACCCTGGCGTTCTGTCTTTACACGGATGACACTTTTCATCATTTGACAGTTCATCCAAAGTGATGTTTTTCCATTCTTGTGCATTTCACTTGTGCTTGTTGACTGTCTTATGCGTCTATATTAGTTGCTGGCATCAATTAGTTTAAGTGCGTCTTGTCTCGTAGCCAATTTGAGGCTGGCACAATCTTGGCCCACAAACTCAGCACGGAGGACTTTGCTGATGAGAGAGTGGGCCGTATTCATGCTGAAGTCAGTGCTGCATAAGCACTTGACATTAAAATGGATGAAAAATGTCACAGTCAATTGAATGGAGACATTTATGCTTCCGTGCAAGGATTTAGGTGTTGTAGTAGGCTGTGAAACAGTCGCCAGATAAACAAGCCAATATTAGTAGTAATTTTACTTAGTGGAGTACATGAAGGAGTGATCAGAATTTTTTTATAAATTATATGGTTATAGCTGGTGGGGGGGTGGGGGGGGGAAGGAGGAGCAACAGTCATACAAAAAACTGATAACATGTAAATGTAGCCTATGTATACGTTAATGGTATATGCGTGTATGGATAATATACTGTGTGTGTGTGTAAATAATATACTGTGTCTGTCTGTGTGTGTGTGCGTGTCTGTGTGCGTCCACCTCTAGAGTGCGGCAGTCATGACGGACACGGTGATGGGCGGCAGCTCCGAGCGCTGGGCGGCCAGCGACAGGCAGACAAGCATGCACGCCAAGTAAGCACAGCAGGGCAGCGCAGGCTAGGGCACAGCTGCTGCCCTCCAACGCTAACCCCTTCCTCTCCTCTCCTCCCTCTAACCCCTTCCTCTCCTCCCTCTAACCCCTTCCTCTCCTCCCTCTAACCCCTTCCTCTCCTCCCTCTAACCCCTTCCTCTCTCCTCCCTCTAACCCCTTCCTCTCCTCCCTCTAACCCCTTCCTCTCTCCTCCCTCTAACCCCTTCCTCTCTCCTCCCTCTAACCCCTTCCTCTCCTCCCTCTAACCCCTTCCTCTCTCCTCCCTCTAACCCCTTCCTCTCCTCTCCTCCCTCTAACCCCTTCCTCTCTCCTCCCTCTAACCTCTGTTCTCCTCTCCTGTCTGCTCCCTCCGATTTACGTCCTGCGCCACAGCGATAAGGAGCAGTAAGTGTAGAGACTATCTCTATTTATCTCCCTCCCCTCCCCTTCACACCAGCCTGCATTGTACACAGCTACCTTTTGTTAACGGGATTGAGTGTTCGGAGGGAGCAATTGTGGGTGTAAATGTGCATACATGCATGTGTGATTGTGGGTTTGTGTGGTCGCCCGATTTATATGGGGGTTGTGCAATGTTCAGTAGGCCATTACATCATGTTCCTCTCCTACACTCTCCCAATCTCACTCTGCAGTGTGTCGTTGTTCTGTGGTGGTTTTTAGAAATGTGCACGTATTCACACCGCATGTGGGACTGGGCCTTATCAGGAGAAATGCATTCTGGGTAGCAGACAGACCCTCAAGATTGTCCCCCCCCCCACACACTTTTTGTGGTTGTCAGGGGCAACTGGACCACGCAGCCAGGCCCTGGTCCAGGTCCAGACCTGACAGATGAGGAGAAGGAGATCATCAACAATGTGATCGCCCGGGCTGAGAAGATGGAGACCATGGAGCAGGAGAGGATTGGGTGAGGAGGGTGGGGGGGGTGGCGTTCGGTCTGGGCCGGACCCCAGATCGGGAGCTGTGGCCAGGCTAGTCTCACGAGAGACGCCCCCTGGTGCTCCAGTCCTGCAGCTGGGTTCTTTGGGAATGATCTGACGTGATGATGACAGGCGATGAAAAAAATATGGGTCCCAGCCTGGCACTGCAGTGGGGGCTGGCTTTCAACAACGACGGGTGTGTGTTTGTGTCTGTGTGTGTCTGTCTCTGTGTGTGTGTGTGCTGTGTTACCCCGTCCGCCGCAGGCGCCTGGTGAACCGTCTGGACGACATGAAGAAGACTGTGTGTGGTGACGGGGTGTCCCGCTGCCTGCTGTGTGGAGAGCAGCTGGGCCAGCCGGGGGTCAGCTCAGTGGTGTGTGAGGACTGCAAAAAGGTATCTCTACAAGCTGCCGGTCTAGCTTAGTGGTTAGAGCAATCTGACTTCAGATCAAGAGGGTCGCAGGTTCAAACCCCTCCCTCCCTTCCTTCCTTCCCTCTTCTCCCACCCTTGCGCATTTCTTTGGATAAGCGCCCTGCTGCTAAAGTAATATGCTGAAGTTTAGACGGGGTAATGGGATAATTGCTGGTTCACAACAATGAGAACTCCTGTTTCTTCTCCCGTCCAACAGCACATGTGTACTAAGTGTGGGGTGCAGAGCGCGGGCCGCCCTCGCTCCGTGTGGCTCTGCAAGATCTGCAGTGAACAGCGTGAGGTGGGAAGGGGGTCTGGGTGACTGGGGTTATCAACACGTGGGTGGCGTGTGTGTGTGTGTGTGTGGTTCCTGGTTGTTCATAGACGCATAGCCAGTATTTATCTGGAAATAGTTGTCAGGAAAACGACCAGTTTCTAGATGTTTTTTTTTCTTCTTGTATTTATTTGAATGTGTTTCTTTAGGTGTGGAAACGCTCTGGTGCCTGGTTCTTCAAAGGCTTCCCCAAGCAGTTCCTGCCCTCACCCATGCCCATATCCAAGTCCAGAGAAGCGAGTGCCCAGCAGGCAGCAGGCGCCCAGACCCCACCGGTCCCTAAGCCCCAGGCCCAGGCCCAGGTCCAGCCCCAGGCCCACGCCACAGGTGGGAAGCCCACTGCAAGAACAGCTCACGGATCCTGTCATGTAACAAAGTAGACATGTGACTTTGGTCTGTTGTTATGAGACTACAGATGGTTGGGGCAGAGAGTAGGGCTCACATGGAGAGAGTGGGGGGGGGGTGTGTGTGTGAGAGAGGAGAGAGAGAGGGAGAGAATGAGTCGAGTCAGTTTTCTGTCCGCTCTGCCGGGTCCACTGGCAGATCCTCGCATTGCAGATAAGATCTTCACTAAACGTCAGCATACCTCTCAACTTGAATGCTGTCCTCATTCCTCTGTCTCGTTTGAGAATATCAGCACCTTCATGTTGCTGGTTTGGCCTCCGAGGACTAATCTACCTCACAAAATGGAAGCCAACTGCTTCAGAGTCAAGGACCAGGGGGCATGTTTAGGCAGGGTGAGGTGCATTCTGGGATCTGGCGGGCTCTGTTTATGGGGTTCTGACTTGAGAGATCCCTTGGTTTGCACTAGATAAAGTTACCAGTGGTGTATGTTAGCCTTATCACAGACTGTGTAAATTTATCAAGGTTGCCTGTCTCGTCGTACTCCTATGTAGGTCAACGCAAAAGCTGCAACATCAAAAGGATTCAGAGAGACTGGGGACTGATTCCACTGCGGTGGAGACAGGAAGTGATGTGTGTTCATGCATGTGTGTGTGTCCATGCGTGTGTTCATACGTGTGTGTGTGTGTGTGTCCATGCGTGCGTCGCAGGACCGGAGCCCCAGAGCCGTGCTGGGTACCCACCTGTGGCCGTCAAACCAGCCCAGGTGAGCATGGCGCCGGGCGGGGCCGGGTCCAACGAGGGCGGGGCTCAGAGCAGCCCAGCGGTGCTGAAGAAGACGATGCCGGTTCAAAGCTCCAGACCTCAGGCCGTGGCGCCGGCCGGACCCGCCCAGAACGGTGAGGCCACGCCTGGAACCGGTTTCGCGGCACCTCCTGAAAGACTTGACATTTGATCTTTCACAGCCACATTACATCGAAATGTGTAATCTCTAGTGTGTGCAACTCCAGTAGTCCTCAACCCTCGTCCTCAGGGCCAGATTAATGGGTAGTTATCAGGTTTCTGCAGAGCTAGTTAATGACCCATTCATCTGAACCAGCTTTGATGGAGCAGGGAAACATCTAGAACGTACAGGACAGTGGACCCTGAGGACCAGGGTTGAAGACCACAGTACCAAACTACTAAAGAAGGCACTATTTTACAGCAATGCAACCTTACTGTGACAATATGAACCCAGGAACGTGACCAATAGGCTTCCGAATCCAGGTCCTATTCTAGGTCCAGACCTGGACTAGGACCTAGTCCAGGCTTACTGACACACCCGTGTTCCTCCTCCAGAGGCAGAGGCAAGAGGATACTCCACCGCCGCTGCTCCAGCAGAGCAGAGGGCACCCCCTGCAGCCCGGGAGGAGAGGAGGCAGCCTGCGGTTCAAAACCCCCCTGCGGCCCGGCAGCAGCCCCCTGCAGGGGAGGAGGAGGACGAGGCCAACAGCTACGACTCGGACGAGACCAGTGAGTCGACCTCCCCTCTCTTTTCATACTTTTCAGCACTCTGTACTGTATTGAAGTGTGACAGTGAAGACAGGTAGAAAGTGTCAGTTGTAGTGAGTAAGTGAGCCTGGTATTACTGTTCAGCACTTGAGTTGTGTCAAAGTAATGGCCACGGCAGGTATGTTTACGGTATAAACCCATCAGCCTGGATGGCGATGATAAACGATCCCCGATCAAACACTGGATCCAAGCATGTGAATCATTGCTTTGCCGGTTGAGAGGATGTGTAGTCAATAGAGACATCCGTTTTTTTGGGTGTTTGTTCTGGCTGAGGGATGGCAGCGGTGTCGTGTCGGTCATACGTCATGTTTTGTGTTTCCAGATCCGGCCCCTTCTCCTCTCCCTGGAGAAACGGGGCAATCATTTTACTTCCTAGGGGTCTGGGGAATTCAACGAGGGGAACATATTATCTGAGATTCAACAGCACTGACGGAATCTAGATTTCCCCCCGGGTTGAAGTCGTTCCCTTGTGTTTGATGGAAAATGTCAAAAATAGCATTGTCTTCATTGTGCCAGATCTCCGTGGAGTTGGAGGAGGGCAGTAACAGCTCTAGTGCCGGCTGGTCTCAATAACTCCGCTTTCAGGATCTTTCCTCTTCCTCTCCCTCTTCCTCTTACTAGATGGCCTGGTTTGGAGCGTAGACTGTCAGGCCCTTTCATGTAGCAGCTCGAAGCATAAACGTCTGTTTTAGAGTGGCATTTCACTGCAAATCCTTTCATGAATGTAATCTTCGGCTGTTCTTGGTTTTTATCTGGAAATTTCATTTTTTTGGTCTGATTTCTAAAGATTCTTTTTTCTCCGCGTGTACGATGTACTGTGTGTCTGTCTCAGTGAAGGCACACAGTCGATATCAATATCGAGATGACTTTATGGTCGACTGAACCCGAGGCGTTACTGACTCCAGGTCTGTTTCAGCCACGCTGGGAGCATTGGAGTTCAGCCTGCTTTACGAACAAGAGAACAACAGCCTCCACTGCAGCATCCTCAGAGGAAAGGTACGCTCCCTCGACACCCTCAGGGACCACGCTTCCACTGAAGTGACGTGTGTTAGGAAGCTGTTACCACGGCCTGTAAAGGGACTCCCTCGCCTGTCCCAGCTGCCAGCCTGACATGCAAGCTAAGACCGTTCCGTTTTTTTCCCCCACAGGGACTGAAGCCGATGGACTCGAACGGGCTGGCTGACCCTTACGTCAAGCTGCATTTGCTGCCAGGGGCCAGCAAGGTGGATATCTACTCTTGTTTTCATTGTTTAGCACGCGTGTAGTGTGGTTCTAGAACTGACGTGTGTGTGTGTGTGTGTGTGTGTGGACATGAAGCAGGCTCAAGTCTGCCACCTTGTGGTGGAAATATTACACATTTCGTCATACCTATCTTGATGTGTGTCTCTGTGTGTGTGTGTGTGTGTGTTCTGATTAACTTGTGTGCCCTGCAGTCTAACAAGCTACGCACCAAGACTCTGAGAAACACCCGCAACCCGGCGTGGAACGAGACCCTAGTCTACCACGGGCTCACGGATGAGGACATGCAGCGCAAAACTCTCAGGTGATGCATTGTGGGAAGACAAATCCCACCAAGTCACCAAACGCAACCCAATTATACATCTCGTTCCACTGAGGATTTCATGTGTGGTTCATGCAGCTGTCGTTTTGTATTTGTAATAACTGCTTCTGTCAGCGTCACCTTGTGAAGTGATCGATGGGACTTTGTTGGGCGCAGGCTCTCCGTGTGTGACGAGGACAAGTTTGGACACAACGAGTTCATCGGAGAAACCAGAGTGGCTCTGAAGAAACTGAAGATGAACCAGAAGAAGAACTTCAGCGTTTGTCTGGAGAGAGTGGTTCCTGTGAGTACCCCATGACAGATCGTTCCCAGATCAGGTATTCCACCGTTAGCTGCTAGGCTGGTTGGTTCATAGATATATATATAAAGGCTAGATGTCTCGTCCACGTTGCCGGCCAACAAAGTCGAACGTCCGCACATGGCGGCCATCTTGCTACGGTCAACTCGCTCACCCGTAACATTGTGTTGGTGCTACATGTACTTTTTAAATAACCATAACTTGCTCAATTTTCAACCGATATTTAAACGGTTTGGTTTGTTATCAACGTCAGAGACGTCGTTATGCCACTGCATACTTACGAATAATTATGTTTTTTTTTTTTTTTATAGAATAGAAGTATGCAGTGGCATAACGACGTCTCTGACGTTGATAACAAACCAAACCGTTTAAATATCGGTTGAAAATTGAGCAAGTTATGGTTATTTAAAAAGTACATGTAGCACCAACACAATGTTACGGGTGAGCGAGTTGACCGTAGCAAGATGGCCGCCATGTGTGGACGTTCTATACTCCGCCGTAAGACATCTAGACTTTATATATATATATATATATATATATATATATCTATGGGTTGGTTGGCCTGAGGTCACATGTTTTGCATTCCACAGACGAAGAAGACTGCAAGCGCAGGGGCGGCGAGAGGTATCTCACTGTACGAGGATGAGGTAATGCAGCCACAGCACGTCGGGGCATGTACGATGCCTGTGTGATGAGGGGTGAACCTTATACACACACACACACATGCGCAATATCTTACACACACAAACTTTTTCCTCTTCCCTGCCACACACACTCACTTTCTCTTTCTCCCTGACACACACACACACACACACTCTGTCTTACACACGCACACACACCATCAACCCCCTCCACCAGTACTCACAGTCTCCCCCTCCCCCTCCCCCTCTCCCGCAGCCTGGGAAGGACGGTGCGGAGGCTGAGGAGCGCGGCCGTGTCCTGATCTCCCTCATGTACAGCACCCAGCAGAGCCGCCTGCTGGTAGGGGTGGTGCGCTGCGTCCACCTGGCTGCCATGGACGCCAACGGCTACTCCGACCCGTTCGTCAAAATGTGAGTCTGGCGCCCGCCGAGCACCGGCCGGTCCTCACCGGAGACGGAAACGTTCCGGTTGACGTAAAGACAAGAGTTTAGAACGATCGGAACCCTCTGAGCTCTAAGCGTAGAACGACGACTTGTTCTGTGTGTTTTTTTAGATGCCTGAGACCTGATATGGGGAAGAAGGCCAAGAACAAGACTCAGATCAAGAAGAAGACATTAAACCCGGAGTTCAACGAGGTTGGTTCTTCTCGTGGTTAATGTCGTGGTAAAACAACAAATATGATGTTCACCGCGGCTCTCTGAAGTCATTGGATGAAGTATTTGTTTTTATTTTACTGCATTACAGGAGTTCGGTTATGACATCAAACACGGCGAGCTGGCCAAGAAGACTCTAGATATCTCTGTGTGGGACTATGACATGGGGAAGTCCAATGATTACATTGGTAAGTCCTGCATTTGGATTACATGTTGTGGTGAACTGTTGGCATTCTCCCTCTGGTTCATGTCTCCCCTCTCTCCCCTGCCTCTCCCTCTGCTTCATGTCTCCCCTGCCTCTCCCTCTGGTTCATGTCTCTCCCCTGCCTCTCCCTCTGCTTCATGTCTCCCCTGCCTCTCCCTCTGGTTCATGTCTCTCCCCTGCCTCTCCCTCTGGTTCATGTCTCTCCCCTGCCTCTCCCTCTGGTTCATGTCTCCCCTCTCTCCCCTGCCTCTCCCTCTGGTTCATGTCTCCCCTCTCTCCCCTGCCTCTCCCTCTGGTTCATGTCTCTCCCCTGCCTCTCCCTCTGGTTCATGTCTCTCCCCTGCCTCTCCCTCTGGTTCATGTATCCCCCCTGCCTCTCCCTCTGGTTCATGTCTCCCCCCTGCCTCTCCCTCTGGTTCATGTCTCCTCTCTCACCCCTGCCTCTCCCTCTGGTTCATATCTCCCCTCTCACCCCTGCCTCTCCCTCTGGTTCATGTCTCTCCCCTGCGTCTCCCTCTGCTTCATGTCTCCCCTCTCTCCCCTGCCTCTCCCTCTGGTTCATGTCTCTCCCCTGCCTCTCCCTCTGGTTCATGTCTCCCCCCTGCCTCTCCCTCTGGTTCATGTCTCTCCCCTGCCTCTCCCTCTGCTTCATGTCTCCCCTCTCTCCCCTGCCTCTCCCTCTGGTTCATGTCTCCCCCCTGCCTCTCCCTCTGCTTCATGTCTCCTCTCTCACCCCTGCCTCTCCCTCTGGTTCATATCTCCCCTCTCACCCCTGCCTCTCCCTCTGGTTCATGTCTCTCCCCTGCCTCTCCCTCTGGTTCATGCCTCTCCCTCCCTCTGCAGGAGGTTGTCAGCTGGGCATCACCGCTAAGGGAGAGAGGCTGAAGCACTGGTACGAGTGCCTGAAGAACAAGGACAAAAAGATCGAGCGCTGGCACACCCTGCTGAACGAGAACCACGTCTCCAGCGACTAATCTCCCCAAGCGAGCCTTCTTACCTTTTAGTTCTGCTCCTCTCCCAACCCAACCGTCCCCCCCTGTCGAAGGGTCCTGTCTGTGCCGTGGCTGAACACGCACCCCATTCCAATATTCCTCCCTTGCGATGCCTGGTTTACCATTCCTATCTTCTTCCCTTAACTGAGACTCACTGTGGCTGCCCTTGGGAGTCCATGGCAGGCAAGACATCAAACACTTTAGATCACTGCTTCAAAGATCACTCCCTGTAGGCACTTGTCAATGTAAGCTCAAATCTGTTGAAGGCAAAAAAACCACAAAAAAACAAAAAGAGATTTAAGGAAAATTGCGACAAGTGACGTGGAATAAACAATGAGGCAATCATGCCAGTCAGTGATATTACATATTGAAGTTGACACATCTAAACTAATATTTTGGAATGCAGTGGCTCAGATCAAGAAAAAGCAATATTTGGACGTTCTACAATCGCAACCACGCTCAGTCAGTTTCATTAGGAGTGTCGGTTATATTTAGATCTACTGATTAAATCCTTGATTTCCTGTCAAACGACACCCAGCAGTGTTACCATCACTTGTAAGAGCATGCACAGGCCGACAAAACGCTAAAAACAAACAGCTGCACTTTCAAAACAGTTTACCGTGCCCTGGGCAGGGTCATGTCCCTACGAGGATCAAATGTTTACATGCTGATGCATTGCTTGAGTAAGAAAAGATTATCAAGCCATCATTGTTATCAGTTACAAGCAAAAAATAAATAGTAAAAAAGGTAGCCAACAGTATAAGTATGTTGTTAATTATGAAGTTCAAGTTCACTTTAAATGATTTAATTACTAGCACATATAATAGGCTGATTTATGTTCTTTGCCTAATTATTCAAGTTATAGAGGTTGTGGGAAAGTGATGTTAGTGGCGTGAAAGGCTGCACTTAAAAATGTTATCTTCCATGTAGATCTGTTTTAGCTGTTGTGTTCTAAACGTTTAGGGTTGAGGCGAGAACTGGTTTCCTTTCTCTCATGCAGGATGTGTTCTGGCCCACACCCCACCATGCAAGTGCTGAGACTTTACAGGTTTTCTATCGCAGACTTTTTTTTTCTACTGAATGCACACGAACAACCATATTGCTCTCGCCTATACAAACGCACACACTACCGAGAAGACGTGATAGGCCTGCGTCATAAGTAATGTGCTGCTTCACTTGCATGCACTGTGCTTGTGACCTGTTAGCTGTGCCTGGAGCAGTCCCAGAATGGCTGTGTTTATCGTACCTGTGCGTCCCCCTGTCCCCAACACAGGGACCTCCTCCTACCACCCACTTGTTTTTCGCTGCACCAGTCCCTCAAGCTTGGCACCTGGCTACTGACCAATTTACCGTGATTCAAGGAAAGCACACATTATACAATGGAATGACCTCAGTTTATACAGCTGTTTGCAAGTTTCCCAAATAGAACACCTATGCATGAGATGTTATGTGGTTCATATATATATATAGAGAGATATATAAATATACATTGAATTTTTAAGACACTAAAAGCTATTAAATGTTTACAATTTCTCCCCTTGAGATCTTTTTACACTAAGACCACACCATCAACTTATTTATGCTGCATGAATATCGGGATAAGAATTGTTTACGACAGTGTACAATTATGTAGCTGCCTGCATATTAAGGTCATGTTCAAGGCCTTACTGCAGGTGATAAGGAGTGCTCACGATTCACACGCCTAAATGTGTTCAACGGACACAAATTTACACAAATGTGATTTTCCCTTACGGGCATACATAACCGACTGTACATGGAGAATAATTTCCCTTTGGGGGAGGAATCTTTCCTCCAGTTTCTCATCGCGTTTTTCTTTGTGTTAACATCCTCTTTGCCCCCCAGTGGCGGCAGGCTAGACTCCCATTTGTTGCCTCTTGCACTAGTCGCCCTGGTAACCTGCTCTGGCGACCAGTGTACGTCACCAGGTGGTCTTAAACTGACACTAGTTTATTCTCTTTTTTTGAGCAGTACATTTGATCCTAATGAAAACATGGTTGTCTTCTTTCTGTAGAAGTCTATTTAATGGAATGATTTGTTGACTTTATCAGTGTATTTGTAAATAGCTAGTGCATGCACTGGAGATAGGCCTATATATATGGATGTTTGCAATTTAATTTGCATGTAAGGATTTTACAAGGAGTTTACACATATCAATTAAAGCCTATTGAAACTGCTAAATGTGTGTGACCGTTAACTCGTCTGCAGCCTTTTTTGAGGTTTCTTTCAGGATATGATTTAACCTGCCTCGAACAATTCGGTCAAATTACATTCTTCAAAGTGCCACGAGGCAAGCTACCGGATCCTTGTTTAAAGCAGCTATTATATGCAAATGTATAAGATTGAGTCAGATCGAATTTGTTTGTGGAAGCATGGCATCATACCTCTTATTAGATGCTAGATGCAAACTGATAATCTTAATGTGAAGAAGTACAGTCACTCGCAATCAGCGAGAAAAACTAGTAGCCTACGTAAAATCACCCCAAAGAGACTGAAAAACACTAATGAGATGTTTCGTATTTACGAGCAGGTGTGTTGCCAGACACACTGGGGCGCCTCTACTCTACCTGGTGTGAGGATCATATTTCTCATAAAACGTTTTTCATTTGCAGGCCCACCTGTGAGTGGCTAGGACCTGCAGTTGGTTCAGGACCAGTCATATAGACTCATGTCTTAGCTATACATGTTGCTGTCAGTAGGCAATAATGCTTGCATCTGCGCACATTTTTCCAGATTGAATTACGTGTAATTGGGATCATTGGTTAATTCGTCCCCATTTGGTTATTTAGTTTTTGAGGTTTTAAAATCTCCTTGTCGGATATGCGAGTACGATTTATTTCCCATTGGGCCTTTGCCTGGTCTTTGATCGGTTTTTCAAATGCGCTCGCAGTAAGGATTTTGACAGAATCACATTCAAACAATTCATACTTTTGCCTCCGGACGAACTCCACTGACGAAGGACACACGCGCCTCACATTCTTACGAAATGCCATGGATGGAAGCTATTCCTTACTTACATATACGAGTGTATGGTCTTTGGAGACCAGGCAGCTTTTAGAATGTGCGATTGATAACAATCCAGTAGTTGCTGGAACTTATTTATCTCGTTGCGCCGAACACTTGGAGAGCCACGTGGAATTCAGTTTTAATTTCAGCTTGTTGTTGAACCCGGACGGCCCTTGCGAGTTGAATCCAACTGTCGAATTGAACTTTCCAATAAGTGACCGATCTCAGCATCGCAATAATGTGGACATAAAATCCCGTAAGAAACGCGCTTGGGTATTTCCAGGCACGCTGTGGTGTGGCAGAGGAAGCAAAGCCAGTGGTTATGAACAGTTGGGTGAGTACATATCATAACTGCATTGCTCATCTGAGGGTATTGGCAAAATAAGGATTAGGCATTTGGCAATGAAGATGATTAAGGGACCATGCGTAAAACGGTGCGTAAAATGCATGTAACGAATCCATTCGGTAGGCTATGTAAATAGCCTACTTGGAAAATCCATGTAATTGTTATCCTTGTGTATTGAAAATCACGAGTCAATTATTCTCCACGATTTTTCTCCAACAGGAATGTTTGAGCGAGCAGACCATTGCTGCCGCGAACACGACCACTGCAGAAACACCATTCACGCCTTCACGGTAAACTACGGAGTGTTCAACACCAACTTCTACACTGTCTCACACTGTGAATGTGACCACAGGTGAGTCTGAACATAACCACGTGGCATTCCATTCCATCCATGACCCAGATCTCCACCATCCTCCACTGGCCTTCCCCCTCCAGCAAAATGGCAAAACGTCAGCTGAGTTAATGAGAGTTTGGACAGTTGAAGTATGAATGACTTTTATGATATTTCTAAGGTGTGGTGTATGTCTTTGGCACACCTGTCTTCAGTCAAGCGTTTTGATTTCAGGAATGTCTGAATCGTTGCCCCATGATATCTAATGTTGACATGATCCGATGATTTGATTCACACATCGACATCCTTGAGTCCAAGTCACTTCTTTCAAGTCAAATCCTGTCCCTAGAAATCATCATACTGGGCACCGTTTTCACTGCGCACACACCTGTTGTCTTCACATGATCTGACCGCAGTGTCCTTATGGGAGTCAGGTGGCAGAGCGGTTAGGGAATCGGGCTAGTAATCAGAAGGTTGCTGGTTCGATTCCCCGCCCGTGCAAAATGACGTTGTGTCCTTGGGCAAGGCACTTCACCCTACTTGCCTCGGGGGGAATGTCCCTGTACTTACTGCAAGTCGCTCTGGATAAGAGCGTCTCCTAAATGACTAAATGTACCTTGCCCTCAGTTTCCGTCAGTGTCTTGTGAGGGTGAACGACACCATCTCCAACATGGTGGGTTACAGCTTCTTCAACATCCTCAGGGTACCCTGCTTCGAGCTCACCCAGAGAAGACGTTGTGTGAAGCTGAACTGGTGGGGAATGTGAGTGGCTCACTGTCGTGTTTGTTTGAATCGAGCGCATGTGCGCATGCAAAATGTATACGTGAAAAGTCACCACATTAACTGGAAATGTAGAAATTGGCAGGAGACATTTGTTGATGGGGTTTGTGACAATCTGTGCCAGTGCGGTTCTGTAAAACAAGGTAGACCCCATACTGACACACTGCACACAGATACAAACTAGATAACAGCAGAGTTTCACAACAGTCCTAAATGAGCAGCTTGTGATTACATGCCTGATTCTAAGCCAACTCTTTAACTGCTCTTTTACTGTTGCCCTGGGCAATAGAACCACACCCCTTCTCTGATTCCACAATGATGCCGTTCTGATTAGTGACGACTTCCTCGTTCTCTCTGGCATGTTAATGGAGTGTTGAGAATATCTCTGTTGCTGTTTTGATAGATGTCTTTGGCTTTGTGTGATAGAGTGCTAACCAGCACAAGCTGGTTCATAATGAAATCATGGAGAAATTCCTGTGAATGATAACCATAAAAAATATGCATGTTAGTATATACTGCATGTATACATGTCCAAAACAGAAACAGCAAATATTCATAGAACGTTCCAAATTTAAGAAAACAGTAAATATTTACAAAACGATTACAGAAAACAGAACGAACACGGCTTGGCTGATCCTATGAAAGCTCTCTCTCTCTCTAGGTGTGGAGGCCCGGCTTGTTTAACTTGTTTACTTCTACTCTGATTAGGTGCAAGATAGCTAAGGTGGCCCCATACGCCGTCTTCAAAAAGCCCTCCCCTTTCAACATCACCCAAATCCCAGATCAACAAGCCGCCTCCCACAAGCCCGCAGTCGCAGAAGGAGCTGCTTCCTCCCCAAACAGGAAGCTCCTTAAGAGGCTGAAGCCCAAGGGCCCCCCTGGGCGCTGCACCTCGCCGCGAGGAGACACCTTCCTGCCCAGACCCAAAAAATGGAAAAAATGCAAAAGGAGCCGGAAAATCCCCCCGACTCGAAGCAGCGCGCTCCAGAAACGCGTGACCCAGACCGCAGAGCCCTCAACACGGACGAGAGCTGATGACAACACACTCACTACCCGGGGAGTTGCTCCCACCACACACACGAAGACAAACATGGCCAAAAGGGCTAGAAAGGGCAAGAAAAATAAGTTGCCTAGAACTGAATCCAAAACCGTCCCTTCACGGTCAGGTCAAACCAGGCCACAGGCGGCTACGCAGACTAAAAAGCAGGCAGGCTCTGCAACACTAACAACAATGCTTCCATTGTTCAAATCCACACGCCAATCAACAACCACCACAACATTCACAGTTTCAAACCCCAAAAGCCACAAACGGACAAAGGGTTTCCGGAAACGTCACCGATGTGGACCCAGAGCCCCTCCGCGAGGAGACAGCTTTCAGCCACGCCGCAAAGCTTGTTTACAGGACAAACCCCCCCCAACTGCCGACCGACTGTCCACGTACGCAACGGCATTACCCTTCACGAAGAGCAGAGCATCAACTCAGATTATCATACCTTCACCTAACACAACATCATCCCCACCTAAGAAGACCTCATTGACATTACCCTTCATGAAGAGCAGAGCATCAACTCAGATTATCATACCTTCACCTAACACATCATCCCCACCTAAGAAGACCTCATTGACATTACCCTTCATGAAGAGCAGAGCATCAATTCAGATTACAATCCCTTCACCTAACACCACATCATGCCCACCTAAGAAGACCTCATTGACACTATGGAGGAAAAAACATACTGAGACTGTCCCCTCCTCGAAGACCTGGGCCAAGCCTCAGATACAAATGACATCATTTCCTGTTGGGTTTAGAGAACCTCTCCAAACAACGAACTTGTCTTCACCCAGGGAGAAGACAGACCTGTTCACAACAGAGGAGTCAATGAAGCCAGGTAGAGTCAGGGTGCCTTAACATAAGCAGTACAGTTCTCTGTCTCTCTCTGTCTCTCTATCTCTGTCTCTCTCTCCTATAAAGCAGCATGCAGTCACTCGTAATCACTGCTTTTCAGATTTTAATGACAAATTGAGTGCTTGAATTTAGCTTTCAAGGTGAACTTTTAGTGGTGAAAAGGCATGACATGACAAGTAAGATAGGCACCCACCTGCAGCGACTAAAGCTGCTGTTTGGCGTCAGGAGGAAGTGAACACTTTCTTGACCCCAGCCGGTATGTGTACATATACAGAGACAAGCACTCCTTCCTGAATGCCTGTTTGGCATCAAGCTTATTTCATTTCTAGGCCCTATGAATGGAAGACAAGAGATTAATACTTCAGGGTTGTATGTTTACCAGGTATCAATAAAGCCGTTGAATAAAATAAAAAATTTACATAACCTTGTAATGCAGTTGCATTGAATCATTTATTTTTCTGGTAAGTCGGATTGATGTATTATCAAAGTGCCTTCTTACATGCTTGGAGATTTTGGAGTGCAATTGTAAACAAACGTAAATATGAACTTTTGACTGGTACTGTATATAACATCGATGTAAGTATTGACTTGGTGGATAACTGACTTCATGGCCAATCTTCCTTTTTACAATAAATAAATAAAAGTTAGTTAAATTAATTTGCCTGGATAGGAATATCATTATGCTATATTTGTACCGTACAGTAGGCAAAAGCGTTCCTGTAATGATCACTAGGTGGCACTTTCGCTCCTTCACTTTTAAGTGAGAGAACCTTGTTGGCCCTTCAGATCCAACATCCGCACAACTGTCTCAGAGATATTTGAAAAAGATAATCTCATGTAATAAAACCTGCTGTGTTTTCATATTTGTGTGCAAGTCTGATAAGACTCTGATACAATTTGAGTGACGGTTAATAATGCATAGCAACAATTTAATATCATTTTATTATGCATCGATATACCTTGGAGCGCATTGCATGCCGGGAACAGTTGGCCTTGGAAACATGGCGTCTCACTGACAGCTGTGGGGTTCCTATTATCTTGTCCAGCCACTGGTAAAAAGGGGTTGCACCTACTACGGAGCCGTATTCTACTCATTTTTACAAGATTTCGTGCTGCTAACTCTCCGTCATCTACTGGCAAAGACGGTCATTTACAAAAACAGTAGTGTTAACGAGTTTACAGACAGTGTCACGCCCACTCCGATCTAAAAGACGATAGCCAACGTAACGGCGTTAGAGCTAGCTATATTCTGCTAGCTGCTGGTGCTAGAGAACCTGCCCCCAGTTAGCTTGCCCGTCAACACCACCAGCCTCAGACAGGATCAGCTGGGCTATGTAGCTTACTCGTAACAAGCAACTAGCCAACAAGACACATTTTCGGACATTTTCAGAGTCGTCGGAGGCAACAGAATGTATTTTGGGTAACGTTGGCTAGCAGGCAGCTGGCGTGCAAGGGCGTTTCTGTCATTTCGGATATTGAATTTTTAATGTGCAACCTCTCTGGTATTTTTCTCGGAGGAGAGAGAGATGGGCTCCGGGGCCGTGGATTCGTCCCAGTGGCTCTCAGTGCAGGAAGAAACAATCTTCCTTCACGATGGACTGATTCGGGTCACGGATCTGGCTGAACTGCCCAGTGAAATTGGGGTGTCGGAGCAGGGGGATACCGAGCAGGAGGTGGGTCAACAACGCACAAACGGTTGCTAAGTGTAGGATATGTTTAGCATGTGTAGTGGTCTGCTAGCTAGCTAGTTTGGCTAAAGCCAAGGCGGCTAGCTAAGCCTGCTACAGTAGCTAGCACTACAGTAGCTAGCTGAAGTTCAGCACAGTGACAACACCGGGCAAGCTTACACAGCCTAACGGTACCGGTGTAGCTAACGTCTTAATCATTATTTGTCTTTACAGTGTCTCTCAAACGGTAGTGTCATTATTGTAGCTGGTTCTGTCTTGGTTTATGTCAGCAGACTTGGTTAGCTAGCTAGACACAATCAGCTAGCTTATTAATCAACAATAATATCAGTAAGCCGCCGAGATAATGGAGTCTCTAACTAGCTCGATAGCATAGCTCTCTGAGTCAGAGTCTGACGTTACTGTAGCGTTAATCAGATGGACTTATCTAATGGTTTACAACAGAAATATACAACAAGCCTAACCCCATGACTTTAGCCTGATACAGTTTAGCAGCATAAGCAACCTGTCTCAGTTGTAGCTGCCTAAACAACAGGATGACATGTCAATTAAGTTAGCATGGGGTGGGCCAGCATCTTCTGTGAGGGCAATTTCCCCATAAATTATGTGTTTACTTGAATTATGTTTGGGGTTGTTTACTAAGTAAATAGTCGACTTCACATATTTTATGTGGAAACGCAAGCTGCATTGTGGGCATGGATTGGAGTGCAATAATTCAAGGGACATTTGGCCTGAACTTAAATAGATTTGGTCATTTGAGATCTATGGATGATCATGGAAAGCAAGCAGGCAGGGAGAGGAATAACTTTCACAATCGGGTCATGAAACTGCACGCTGCGGGAAGGTGAATTGTAACTCGAGTATTTCCACAGTGTCAGTGAACTCTCACTCTGTTCTTGCTTTTTACCGTTTCAATAACATTCATTGAGTTAAACAGTAACGAGGGAACCACAAGGTTGTGTCTGTGTTATTAGCTAAGTTGTTAGAATAGCAGTAAGTTGCATTTGCTGTTGTGGTTTAGAAAGCTCAACATTTCCCTGTCACTCTCAAACCACTCTTCTCTGGTTTCTTAAGGTTAGAGCTATTAAGTCCATTAGGGCTGTGTCTCTTGGGTAATTTCTGGTTATATTGATGTGGGACATACAACTTTATTGGTGGGTGTAAACCAGGATATAGTCTGTATGATAGATGAATCCTCAGTGCATCCCACCTTAAATATTCATTAGGTCATCCAGTATCCCATCAGGCCATGGGTGCTTGGACTATTTTTATGCACGTGGAGCAGCAGTACTTCTGCAGAGCAAGGTGGGGAGAGCTGGTGCACAATCCCAGCCTTCAATTAAGGAATGTTACCGTAACGTTAGTAGTATATCTGAAATGGAATCGATACAAAATGTGCCTGCTAAACGGTGTAATGGATTCCTCCCAGTCCATGAGTCTTGGGCTCCACTCTGTAATCAATACCTGAAATGTTGCCTAAGTGCAGAGGATGCTCATTGTTCTATCCCTGTGTTCTAGACACAACGCCATGGTCCACTGGCATAGCCATTATTTCATTTATGCCTACAATTTATTCTTGAAAATGTGGTGTAATGCTTCTACAGTTGTAATTCGAATGCTCTTGTGCATTACTTAAGTAATTTGCATTGTTATGAAGTATAACTTCGTATATGTTCTGCGTCAGTAACGTGAATCAAGGGGAAGGAGAGCGTTCACATGAAAATGTATCCTAGCCTACCATTTCTTTAATGTGATAGAATTATAATGCAACTCTCTAGTCCTCCATATTTGATTTAGCTACACATGATCTCTGAGTGCCTCAGCGCTCTGTGTCGGTAAATTGAGTTTGGAGTTGGCCAGACCACACCGAAAGATAGCCCACGATTACACAGCAAAGGGACATGTTCGCGGATGCCGTCATCGCCGTGAAGCCTTTCTGCTGGGCTGGTCGTCAACCTGCTAGACCTCAGAGTGCGTTGTGTCTGACGTCCGTGTGACCAACCCTCTCCTGTGTGTGTGTGTGTGTGTTCCCCTCTCCGTCCTCCAGATCCTCACGTTTGAGACCAAGAACCCGGCCGAGCTCGCTGAGCGTCTCCGCGCCGTCTGCGGCAACCAGAGCAATGCGTACGCTCGCCTGCTGGAGTACCGGCTCAACGCCCTGCGAGGCCTGTGGGGGGCGCAGCGGCAGCTGGCCCTGGAGGAGCAGCAGGAGCGCGAGGGGGCCGGGGGGGCAGACGAGGAGGCCCTGGCCCTCCTCAAGCGCCAGGGCCTGCTCCAGCAGCCCGAGCAGGCACCCTTCACCTCCCGCGTGGGCCTGCTGCTGGTGTTCCCCCTGCTGCAGTCGCAGACGCGCAGCGACCCTGCCCTCTGCGGGGTGACGGCCGAGGTGCTGCTGTCCTGCCTGAGGGACTGCCAGCCTCTCAGCCTCAGCAAGGAGCCAGCCGACTGCCTCAACGGCCTGGAGGGGTTGCTGTGCTCCTGGCTGGAGGAGGGTCCCCAGCAGGGCCCCCAGGGCCAGGCACCCGCCCTCCACCCACCCAGGCAGAGGGAGAACGCAGCTGCGGCACTGGTTGCGCTCGCCTGTGCCAGGTAAGACCACGTCCTAACTGGGAGTCAGGTGGCTGAGCGGTTAGGGAATTGGGCTAGTAATCAGAAGGTTGCCGGTTCGATTCCTGGCCGTGCAAAATGACGTTGTGTCCTTGGGCAAGGCACTTCACCCTACTTGCCTCGGGGAGAATGTCCCTGTACTTATTGTCAGTCGCTATGGATAAGAGCGTCTGCTAAATGACTACATGTAAATGTTAAGTTTCAACCTGAGTAGGGGGGGGGGGTCAAGTGGGACGAGTTTTCTCGATGAAGCGGTAAATCGAGAAGCTTCGCGAGACACCTCGCCTACTCCTGTTGTCACGGTTGCCTACTCACAGACGCCATTTTTAGCCGTGCAAGGCAGGAGCCTTGCTTCTGGTGGTGACAACGGAGCTTGACTTGTCAAAACCAGAACCCTCCCCGCCTTTGTGTGCCCTCTGTAGAGCATGAGCCCTTTGTTTCAGGGAACCATCCAGTTCTGGGGCTTTTTCACCGACAGTGGTGGTGAGGTAAAGAGCTATGTCTCTCTCTCTCTCCTTCTTTCTCCTGTTTTGTTGCTGTTGCAATAGGGTCAAGCGTGCACAATGACTGTCCATTTTTTCTCTTTCTCTCTTGTTGATGAACCTTCACCTCCGTGTGAGGAGGGTTTTATGTTCTGTTGTGGAGAGTCAGGCAGTCCTTCGCGGCTGAATCCTCAGTCAGCCTTATCTGGAAACCCATTGTGTCAATACCCGAAGCCCATGCATTGTGCTTTGTCAGAGAGACACGATGCAGTGAATGCTAATGAAACCTCCATGTGAATCGATGCAGCGGGGAGCATCACATCTCCTGGCCTTTACACTTCAACTGTAGAAAAGGTTCCATGGTTTAAACATTCCCTGAGAGTTTCATTTGTGTTTCCAGGGGGTCCCTCAAAACCTTCATCCACACCGTTCACCTGCTACAGAAACAGTCCGATTTAGGCCAACTTCCTGTGGCTGACGTGCTGTACAGGTAGGCTAGGTTCACAGGTTCATACTCTGCTAATGTGAGTGGGTCAGGCAGGCTCATGGGACTATAAACACTGCTAACGTGACTTGTGACAGAGAGTAATGGTGTGCCCTGTTCCTCCAGACTCCTGGTGCTGGAGGGAGGCCCAGGCTCGCCCTCCTGCCTGCTGGGGGGGAAACACAGCGTGTCCTGGGGCTTCGAGGACATGCTGCCCATGCCCGACACCACCGCTGGAGGAGCAGAGAGCAAAGGTCGGTCCCCTGGTCTGGGTGTGAATGTTGGCAAAGAGCATCTCGGGTCAACCCAATTTTCTGCCAGACCTTTTTTTATTGTCCCCCGCGGTCTTAAAATCTCACGTAGCGGGAGGCAAGGATGTCTATGTTTGATCTGCCCTCTAAACTGCCCCCCTCGCGTGCGAGACAGAACACAGCCCATTTGGCAGATGACGTTTGATTGACGAGAATGTTCTGAAAGCTTTCCCTTTCCTCCTCCTCCTCCTCTCCTCCTCCTTCTTGTCTGCGCCATGCTCACCTCTCCTGTGCCTGTGTTGCAGACACTGACCTGGGCCGCTGCCTGGCCACAGATGGCCTGTATCTCTACACCACCAACTCCTTTGGGAGGGGGATCAGCAAGCTGGGCTCTGGTCTGCACGGGACACTGAGGTAACATGACACCCTGCCTGTGCTGCATCTGCAGCACTCAGAGAGAGGGGGGGGGGGGGGGTCTGCTCTATAAATACCCCCCTCAGCCCCTCACATCTCCCAGTGGACTCACAACCCCCCCCCCCCCCCCCTGCTCACTGACCCCCCCAGCTGGCTCTATGATATATCCATGACTGTCGGGGTCTCTGAAGGGAGTGTTGACTACAGGTGACAGCAGTGTGTGTGTGTGTGTGTGTGTCCAGGGGGTTTGTCTACTGTAGGAATGAGGAGCTGGAGCCAGGCTGGGTGGTGTTCAGCAGCGGGCGTCTCCTCCACCGGCCTGCCTCCTTTGATGCCAAGACTCATCAGCTGTGCCAGGTCCTGGATCCCTTCACCCTCCAGGTACCCCCTCACCCTTGAACCCTGACCCTCTCACCCTCCAGGTACCCCCTCACCCTTGAACCCTGACCCTCTCACCCTCCAGGTACCCCCTCACCCTTGAACCCTGACCCTCTCACCCTCCAGGTACCCCCTCACCCTTGAACCCTGACCCTCTCACCCTCCAGGTGCCCCCTCACCCTTGAACCCTGACCCTCTCACCCTCCAGGTGCCCCCTCACCCTTGAACCCTGACCCCCTCACCCTCCAGGTACCCTCCGTCCCTGACCCCCTCTCCCTCCACGCCCTACAGCCTGTGTTCTCTGCCCTCCCCAGGTGTGCCAGATTGTGCCCATGCCAGCCCACCACTTCCCAGTAGGTAGCAGCATGAGCACCCTGCACCTGTGCTCCGATGGAACCTGCCTGTACTGGGTCTGGTCTCCAGCCAGCCTCAACGAGAAGACCCAGAAGGGCCACTCCGTCTTCATGGATGTCTTTCAGCTGTCGGTGAGCAGGCTTCCCTTCCCTGGGTCCCTTCCCTGTGGGCGCTTGCCTTTCCCCTGGTTCTCTCTCTCTCTCTCTCTCTCTCTCTCTCTCTCTCTCTCTCTGTCTCTCTGTCTCTCTGTCTCTCTGTCTCTCTGTCTCTGTCTCTGTCTCTCTCTCTCTGTCTCTCTCTCTCTGTCTCTCTCACGCACCTCTCTCTCCCTCCCTGCAGACAGAGACAGGGCTGTGTGTGGTGAGCGTCCTGCAGGAGCGAGTGATCCTGGCCAGGAAGGAGGGAGAGTCTTCCAAGTGTCTGAACGAGCTCCTGCTGAGCCGCATGTCCCGCTTCCGCGCCTCGCACTCCGCCACGCTGGCCGCACTCACCGGCTCCGCCATCACCAACACCGTCAAGGAGGAGCAGTCCGGTAAACACAAACCCACAGCCCTGGTTTTGAACATTTATTTTAAGATGGGGACGCCCCAAAATAAAATTCTGGCTACGCCCCTGGTGTCAACGTTCCAGGTGTTCTCATTCTCATCGCCATCCGCTCCGGTGTGTTGATGTGTGTGTGTGTGCTTGTCCCTCACAGCCGTCAACAGCAGCTGTGGGCTCCCTCTGAAGACCCTGAGGAAGACCCCCATGTACGTGTGCGGCACGTACCTGGTGATGCTGGCGTCTCCGCCCGGCGTGTCCGGCAGTCCCGCCACACGCTCCCTCTTCGGCGGCACCAGCGGCCTCTCGTCCCTCAAGAGTACGAACCATCTCTCACTCGTTAAACCGGCATCTTTCCGGCACGTTCCGAGCCTCGCTGCCTTGCTTCCAGTGGTGTGTGTGTGTGTGTGTGTGTGCGTGCTGACGCTTCCTCCTCCTCTCTGGACAGTCCTCGCCTCCAGCCTGGTGTTCAGCCTGGCGGACGGGCAGTTCAACAGCCGCGCTGACTTGGTGGACGCTCCCGGGAGCTCGCTGGGCAGGGGAGCCCAGGTGGCTGGGCTGGGTAAGATCCTCTTCAACACTCCCTCCGTCTCTCCACATGTCTGAAACATAATATGTTGCTTTTATCTTTTATATTACATTACGGCGTCCTTTAAGTTTTGATCTCTGACATTTGTCTGTTTGGTTTGTGGTCGCTAGGCGCCTGCTACGATTCCCTTAACAACCTGATCTGGACTTGCTCCAACGACTACATGGACCAGTGGTGTAACCCTGGCAACCAGGCCTTCCATCACGTGTGTCACCGGCTTGGCGTCAGCCACGTCATCAAAGAACCCAAAGGTACCCGACACCACCACCACCACAACAACAACAACAACAACAAAAACAGCAACCATAAACAACATCCAATCCTAGCCTCTCCTGGTTTGGGTGAAACCTGACCGCCTGTCGTCTCTCCTCCCCGCGGCTCTCTGCAGAGGAGACCGTGGGTACGGGCGATGTGATCAACCAGCTGCTGCACCATGTGGGCGCCATGTGTATCCACCAGCTCAACCTGCTGGCTGCCAGCAGCTGTGGCTTCCCCTTAGGAACACTGCTGGGCAAGCAGCACCCCATCGAGGCCCGCCACTTCAGCAGCACCTGCGACATCATGGAGAAGGCCATGGTCAACGGGGACACCTGCATCATCCACTGCATCCTGGTGGTGTTTCAGGTGGGGGTGATGGTGTTTCTGGGAGGGATGGTGGTGTTTCGGGGAGGGATGATGGTGTTTCGGGGAGGGAGGATGGTGTTTCGGGGAGGGAGGATGGTGTTTCGGGGAGGGAGGATGGTGTTTCGGGGAGGGAGGATGGTGTTTCGGGGAGGGAGGATGGTGTTTCGGGGAGGGAGGATGGTGTTTCGGGGAGGGAGGATGGTGTTTCGGGGAGGGATGATGGTGTTTCGGGGAGGGAGGATGGTGTTTCGGGGAGGGATGATGGTGTTTCGGGGAGGGATGATGGTGTTTCGGGGAGGGCTTCTCCGGGAGACTTACTGGAGCAGGGAGAACGTGGGCGGGGCTTGACCTTACTGGAGCAGGGAGAACGTTGGCGGGGCTTGACGCACGTTCCTCCCCATGTTCTCAGGTGGTGTTCAGGTTCTTCAACCCCCAGTCTGAGCAGAACCGGGAGACGGTGAGGCGAGCGGGCCTGTTGCTATGGCAGCTGCTCATGGCCCCGGTGGACCAGATAGGAGCCGAGATCCAGGGGGAGGTTTGCTTGGCTATCAGGTAAATAGATATACCACATAGATATACCACACGTGGCTATATACCACATATATATATACCACATAGATATACCACACGTGGCTATATACCACATAGATATATACCACATAGATATACCACACGTGGCTATATACCACATATATATATACCACATAGATATACCACACGTGGCTATATACCACATATAAATATACCACATAGATATACCACACGTGGCTATATACCACATAGATATATACCACATAGATATACCACACGTGGCTATATACCACATAGATATATACCACATAGATATACCACACGTGGCTATATACCACATATATATATACCACATAGATATACCACACGTGGCTATATACCACATAGATATATACCACATAGATATACCACACGTGGCTATATACCACATATATATATACCACATAGATATACCACACGTGGCTATATACCACATATATATATACCACATAGATATACCACACGTGGCTATATACCACATATAAATATACCACATAGATATACCACACGTGGCTATATACCACATAGATATATACCACATAGATATACCACACGTGGCTATATACCACATAGATATATACCACATAGATATACCACACGTGGCTATATACCACATATATATATACCACAGATATACCACACGTGGCTATATACCACATAGATATATACCACATAGATATACCACACGTGGCTATATACCACAAAGATATATACCACATAGATATACCACACGTGGCTATATACCACATAGATATATACCACATAGATATACCACACAGATATATATATATACCACGTAGATATATACCACACAGATATATACCATGTTGATACACCACACATAGATATATCACACATACATATATACCACGTAGAAATCCTATCTGTTAGAGTCACCATGAGGCCACAATAATGTCCAGTCTTCTCTGAAGTGTGTCTAATCTGTCTTATCTACGTCTGTGCCCCCTTTTCTGAAGCTCGGGTCTGAACATCTTGTACCAGGGCGAGTCTGAACTCAACAAGCTGCTTAAACTGGTCCTGACAGAAGGTGAGGAGCGGATTGATTCACACTTCACAGACCGTACACCCAGTCCATGAACTCTGTACTGCTTGTAGTGGAGTGTTTATAAAACTAAAACAAACATGCTATGTGTGTGTTAGGAGAGAGGAGCTGTGGTCTATCCAAGCTTCGAGACGTCATCCTCACTAGCCTAGCAGACCAGCTGCAGAAGAACCGCTTCGGGAGTGAGGACGACGACCACGACAGGTAGAGCTGAGCACTTCACCTGCAAAGTCACATGAGATTCACCTTGACGTGGGTGTTCATCCTGGACTACAGCACCCCTTCCCCTGTCCTCTCTGTCCAGACTGAGCGACGAGCTGCTGCACTGCATCCTGAAGACGGTCGTCAGGGAATCCTGCCTCCTCATCACCAAGTGTCAGACCGTCGCCAGGGACGACTTCCAGAAGCTTCTCGCCACCGTGCCCGTATGTGATTCCGATCGACAGCGGCCTTCGGCCCGTTCACACCCACTCTGGTGTTTTCGTCCGGTTAGGTGGCCTTGACTGTCGTGGTAACGGAAGGTGCATTAGCATTAAGGGATGGGGAACGCTTAGGTTGTTAGAGCATTTGACTGCAGATCAAGATCCCAGGTTCAAACCCCTGCCACACAGGTCGTTAAAGATATAAAGTGACTGCTAAATGAACACTAGCCTGTCTGCTAAGTGAATACATTATCTCTGCCTGCTAAATGAATACATTACACCTGACAGCTTTATGAATACATTACACCTGACAGCTTTATGAATACATAATGTCCCTCCCCCTGTATCAGGTGGCCTCTCCCAGCCTGCGATACCTCATGGCGGTTCAGAACCACCTCCTTAGCAACACGGTCCTGATCCTCCCTGACGACAGCGACGACAGTGACAGCTCCCTACAGGGGGAAACAATGAAGGTACAGGTAAACACCCCCATTTAAATACCCCTCTACGCCTGTCTGTCTGTATCTCTCTCTCTCTCTCTCTCTGTATCTCTCTCTCTCTCTCTCTGTATCTCTCTCTCTCTCTCTCTCTCTGTATCTCTCTCTCTCTCTCTCTCTCTCTCTGTGTCTCTCTCTCTCTCTGTGTGTCTCTCTCTCTCTGTGTCTCTCTCTCTCTCTGTATCTCTCTCTCTCTCTCTCTGTATCTCTCTCTCTCTGTGTGTCTCTCTCTCTCTCTCTCTCTCTCTCTCTCTCTCTCTCTCTCTCTCTCTGTATATCTCTCTCTCTCTGTGTGAATAGTGGATGATATAGCTGATCAAAGTAGCAATGCTTCAGCATGACGCAGCAAAGCTCCCTTTGCAGTTGAGATCAAACCGATACCATTCAAATATTAGCTAGCTTAGCTAGCTAAACCCTGCTAGCTAAACCATGTTACCTAAACCCTGCTAGCTAAACCATGTTACCTAAACCCTGTTAGCTAAACCCTGCTAGCTAAACCATGTCACCTAAACCCTGCTAGCTAAACCCTGCTAGCTAAACCATGTTAGCTAAACCCTGCTAGCTAAACCCTGCTAGCTAAACCCTGCTAGCTAAACCCTGCCAGCTAAACCCTGCTAGCTAAACACAATTGGAAACCAGAAGGCGCTGTTACGGAAGCGTGGTGTTTCTCTGCGATGTTCCCAGGAGCTGCAGACCAGCATCTTGTCCCTGGCCACCAAGATCCTGGTGGGCTGTGACGAAGTGCTGGAGACCCTTCAGCAGGTCACCACCGCCCTCATCAACAGTGACATCACCGACAGAGAGACCAGGTGAGCCCAGCTGTAGTGGTCAGAGCATTTACCTTTTAGATAAAGAGGTCGCAGGTTAAAATCCCTGGCACAGACGGCGCTAAATAAACACAAACGCGATGTATGTTTGACCTTGTTGTTTTGTGGTGCTCCCTCCCCTCCCCCCCACCCCTCCCCCCAACCGCCCCCCCCCCCCCCCCCCCCCCCACCCCTCCCAACCCCCCCAGGCTGAAAGGCTTGGAGCAGGTGACCAAGGCCACCATGTTGGGCCACCTGCTGCCTGTGCTGCTGACCTCCCTCATGCACCCCAACCTGCAGACCCTCACCCTGGCCGACGCCCTCATGCCCCAGCTGGTCCAGCTGGTCCTCTACACCAGCCAGGTGGAGGCTCCGTCTCATTTACATTTAGTCATTTAGCAGACGCTCTTATCCAGAGCGAGTTACACTAAGTACAGGGACATTCTCCCCGAGGCAAGTAGGGTGAAGTGCCTTGGACACAGCTTCATTTGACATGGCCGGGAATCGAACCGGCAACCTTCAGATTGATAGCCCGATTCCCTAACTGCTCAGCCATCTGACCCCTCACTGTCTCGCCGTCGCTCACCCGGTCTGGGTTTGAAGACGCCCTTGCGACGAGTGATCGATGTGTGAGCGTGACGGTTTGGACGGTTGTGAAGGGATTACGGAGTGTTTATTTTTGTTGTTGTTGTGTTCCCAGACTGCCCTGCTTCTGAAGACCCAGTCTCCCCTCTTCAGCGAGAGCTGTCCTGTGGGGGGGCCGCCGCCTGGAGCGAAGAACTCTTCTGCTGACGACAGGTAAGGACACCTGGACACCTGGCAGACGCTTCACCGGAAACTCTACCAACACGGCCGCACACATTCAAACTGCAAAAGATCTCAATCTTACCAGGTATGTTTGTCTTTAATCTCTTGTCTAAATCCCAGCTTCCGCATCCTGGAGGAGCGTGAGGAGCCGGGCTTCCTGACGGGGCTGAAGATCCCTGCCCCGTGGGCTGCTGGGAAGACTGTGGAGACGGTACACCCAGTGAGAGACAACTACAAGTTCAAGGAGACGGTTCACATCCCCGGGGCTCGCTGTCTCTACCTGCGCTTCGACTCCCGCTGCTCCTCCCAGTACGACTATGACAAGGTAGCCTCGCCTCAGACGATACAACGTGCTTTTATGCAATGTAACATGTTATGTTTCTATGTTTTGTCTGGTTCTTTTAGTGTATATTTTTGTAAATATTTGAACAAAAACATTCTTCTCGGCTGTTTTCAGTTGGTGATCTACGCCGGGCCCAACACCAACAGCCGCAAGGTGACGGAGTACGGAGGGAACACCCTGGGCTACGGCAGTCGCAGCGTCCTGGGGACCGGCTGGCCCAAAGACCTGGTCAAGGTGACACACAGGCCCTCGTCACACAACACAGCCAGCCGAGACCACGGGTCACCGGGCCAGCGTACCTTGTGGGCGAGGCCTTACCGCAGAGGCCTGGGTTCGAATCCAGGCCCTTTGCTACATGTCCTGCCCTCTCACTCCCTACCTTTCCTGTCTGCCTGTACCGTCACTATAACAACTATAAGTCTCTCTCTGTGACGGAAGTGTGACCTTGTGCGTTGTGTTGAAGGTGGAAGGTGACACGGTGACCTTCTCCTTTGAGATGCGGAGCGGAAGAGAACACAACACTCCTGATAAAGCCATGTGGGGGTTCACCTGCACCGTCAGAGCTCAGGTGGCCTGTCACACACACACACACACACACACACACACACACACACACACACACACACACACACACACACACTCACACACACTTTGTTGTCCTCGTCCAGGAGTCGTCTGAGGATGTGTCTGGAGGTCTTCCCTTCCTGGCCGACCTGGCGCTGGGTCTGTCCGTGCTGGCCTGCTCCATGCTCCGCATCCTGTACAATGGACCTGAGGTGACCAGAGAAGAAGAGGCCTGCCAGGACCTGCTCTGCTCCAAGCTGCTCCAGAGGTGACGCGGCCAAACACAAGCAGGCGTTTATTGATCGGAAAACACAGGAAACAGGAAGTGCAGTACTGTGTAAAAGTCGTGGGCACACATTAATATTGTCTTATTTTAGTTTTGAATTCTGAAAATGTTTGTTTAGTCTCTTAACTTCAATATTTCTCAAAGCATTTTTGCTTTCTAATAGTCTAATTTCTTATCGGCCTAAGACTTTTGCACAGTACTGTACATTGACAGCTCCCCCCTGCAGTTAAAATAAGACCATCACCTGGGAAAATAGTCCTCGACCTCACAGCCCCCATCTCTCCCCCCTAGGTGCCAGTGGCAGGTGGAGGCCAACGGGGCCATCTCCCCAGCCCTGACCCCCAGCCCCTCTCCTCTCCCCCTGACCATCGAGGAGGACCGGGAGTTCACCTACCCCAGCGACATGCTCATCCCCCCTCCAGGCCTCATGCCCGGGGCATACTTCGACCTGCCCCGCATCCGCCTCCCCCCGGGCATCATGTGCCGGCTGAGGGAGGTGTCTGGGCGGGCCAGGCCACAGTTCCGGCCCAGCATCAAGTAAGAACGAGCTGTTTTGTTTTCTAAGATATATTTTGGGCCTTTATTTATTGATTCCGTTCACCGTATTACTTTTGACTGACTATCTCCCTCTCCCTCCCTCCCACCTCCCTCCCCCCCTCCCTCCTTCCTAGGGAGGTGATTCGGCCTGATGTCATGGAGGAGGTCATTGTGTCGTGTGTGATTAAACACCTGGCGCTGGTGGACGCGCTGCAGTCGCTGGTCAACTTCCAGTACCGGGAGGAGCATGTGGAGGAACACGACCTGCTGTGCAAGATTATGGCCGAGACCTTCAAGAAGATCAACGCCATGGAGCGACAGCTGCAGGTATGGGGGTGGTTTAAGGTTTTTAGTTGGTGTGTGTGGATGTGGAATAGTTTTGCCCAATTTTTGCCTCTCGCTCTCTTCACCCTCCCTCCCTCCAGAGTGTAGCAGAGCTGGAGCAGAAGTGGCAGAGCGAGGTGGACGAGGCTCAGCAGGGGAAGCTGGACAACAACGCTCCCTTCTTCCACGACTACCACTTCTACGAGGTGACCTTCGACCCCCCTCGCCCCCCCCACACATCCCAGACACACCCTCATCCTCTCAGCACACCTCAACCTGAAGCGTGTCGCCCAGTTGCACTCACTCCAGGCTCCGTGTGTGTGTGTGTGTGTGTGTGTGTGTGTGTGTGTGTGTGTGTGTGTGTGTGCGTGTGCGTGTGCGTGTGCGTGTGCGTGTGCGTGTGCGTGTGCGTGTGCGTGTGCGTGTGCGTGTGCGTGTGCGTGTGCGTGTGCGTGTGCGTGTGCGTGTGCGTGTGCGTGTGCGTGTGTGTGTGTGTGTGTTAACCAGAACAAGATGAAGGAGCTGGAGTTGCTGTGCTCGCTGAAGGAGGTTCCTCTGGACTGCAGCGATCTGGACAACGCCGTGCTCTCCCTACGGTAACACCATGGAGGACGAGGAGGAGAAGGATATCTCAGCCCTGCATCGTTTTTCCAGCCATGACCCTCTCTGTCTCCCCCCTCCCCAGGGAGAAGTTCTTCCAGGATGTGAACTCGATGCACGTGAAGAGCGCCGCCCCGCTGGCCAAGACCAAAGCCCTGGTGAAGAGCCTGATGAACCGCACAGAGCTGCTGCTCCACGTCACCATCGCCCCCCACTGCCGGAGCCTCACCACCACCCCAGCCGGCACTCCAGGTGCGCCCCCTCCTCCACCTTCTCCTCCACCCTCCACCTCCACCTTCTCCTCCACCCTCCGCCCCCTCCTCCACCTTCTCCTCCACCCTCGCCCCCTCCTCCACCTTCTCCTCCACCCTCGCCCCCTCCTCCACCCCTCCTCCATCCTCGCCCTCTCCTCCACCCCTCCTCCACCCTCGCCCTCTCCTCCACCCCCGCCTCCCACTCCCCTCTCCTCCACCCCTCCTCCATCCTCGCCCTCTCCTCCACCCCTCCTCCACCCTCGCCCTCTCCTCCACCCCTCCTCCACCCCCGCCTCCCACTCACCTCTCCTCCACCCCTCCTCCATCCTCGCCCTCTCCTCCACCCCTCCTCCACCCTCGCCCTCTCCTCCACCCCTCCTCCACCCCCGCCTCCCACTCCCCTCTCCTCCACCCCTCCTCCTGTATCCACAGTCTACCAGCCCTCCAGAGATCTCTGACTCCAGCCCTCCCGTGTCATTTCAGCCTGCAAGTCGGTGTCCGACACCAAGACCATGGTTCCCATGGCGAAGCAGCCTGTGTTCCTGCGCAGCATGTCTGCCCCCTCCGACCTGGAGATGATCGCCAGTCAGGACCTGGAGTTCACCCACGCCGCCCAGAGGTTCGCCCCCCAGACCTTTCACGCCAGCCAGCCAGTCGAGCCTGTGAGTGCTGACCTGAGTGGGCTGATTGTAATGCAGTCCTCCTGTCCTATAGGAGGCGCCACCATCCCACCAGCCACAGGAGCAGCTCCTTCACCCTGCTGCAGTCTCTGACCGTGGAGGACAGCCGGGACAAGCCCACCTACAGCGTGCTGCTGGGACAGCTGTTCGCCTTCATAGGGACCATGCCCGATCAGGCTGTAAGCACACACACACATACTTTCCCTGTCACTCTCACACACACACTTTCTCTGTCTGTCTGTCTGTCTGTCTGACTGACTGACTGTCTCTCTCTCTCTCTCTCTCTCTCTCTCTCTCTCTCTCTCTCTCTCTCTCTCTCTCTCTCTCTCTCTGTCTCTCACATACACACTTTGTCTCTCTAACACACACCCTTTCCCTGTCTCTCTCACACACACACACATACACACACACACACACACACGTACACCCTTTCCCTGTCTCTCTCTCTCACACACACACACATACACACACACACACACACACACACGTACACCCTTTCCCTGTCTCTCTCTCTCACACACACACACACACACACGTACACCCTTTCCCTGTCTCTCTCTCTCACACACACACACACACACACACACGTACACCCTTTCCCTGTCTCTCTCTCTCTCACACACACAGAGGAGCTAACCATGTCTCTCCCCGCAGGTGTCCAGCAGCAGCTTCCTGTCGGCGGCCCAGACCCGGTGGAGGCGTGGCAGCACCAGGAAACAGGCGCTGGTCCACATGAGGCAGCTGCTCACCGCCGCCGCGCACCTGGTGGGCCCCGTTACCATGGTGCTGCAGGGGGGGCCCAGGATGGAGGAGCTCACCTGCGGGGGGATGGTGGAGCAGGTCCAGGAAGCGTTCGGGGAGACCATGACGTCGGTAGTGTCTCTGTGCGCCCGATACCCCATAGCCTGTGCCAACAGCATCGGCATGCTGTGCACCATCCCCTACACCAGGTCGGAACACAGGCTCTCATCAACATTGCACACAAGATTAAACAAAATAAAACAATTTAACCTATGGTATGGCAACGTTAACCGAGACGAACAACATCTCTGAGGTTTCACTTGAGGACAACACACACACACACACACACACACATGCCAGCTCCCCAGGGATAACCCCCCTTCCTCCCATGCCCCTGCCCCCCACCACCACCCCCTCCCCCCTCCAGGAGTGAGGAGCAGTGCCTGGTGCGGAGCGGCCTGGTGCAGCTGATGGACCGGCTGTGCAGCCTGAGCAGTCAGAAGGAGAGCGGCTCCAACGAGAAGCAGAGCAGGAAGCAGAAGGTGGCGACCATGGCCTGGGCCGCCTTCCAGGTGCTGGCCAACCGCTGCATCGAGTGGGAGAAGGTGGAAGGTACGCCGGGGGGGTCCTTCACCTTATCTCTCCCCCTCTCCGGAGACCGGTCTAGTTTTGTATATGTTGTTTTGGTCTCTTGGAGGGCTTGGCTAGACTAGTGGGTTAGCAGGTTTCTCAGATGGGGAATGAGAGGCAGAGGATATTAGAATTTGTGTTATCATCATTATTATGATCGTTTTGTTTTTTCTTCTTTTGAGAATACCTACATGTCAGATGTGTCTTCTCTCAAACGAACATGTTTTATAGGTCTAGCGAGAGTGGAGGCAGGATGCAGGACAGGTGCTGGAGGTAAGGCTCAGGGGGGTTCAGGTTGAGTTCAGACAAGCAAGGAATTCAGATCCCAGATGACGATAAGGTTCTGAGAACACGCGTCGCTTGAATTCCAATCCTCCAAGACTGACAGTTTTAGCTGTGTGTGTGTCTCCTCTCCTCCCAAGGTGGCTCCACGGACGCAGTGCATTCTGGGTTGGCGCGGCAGGTGTCCAGCCTGTTGACCAATCACCTGGCGCGAGCCACTGAGTGCTGTGGTAACCAGGCGGCGGGTAACGATGCTTTGCAGGATGTCTTGAGCCTGCTCAACGACCTTTCCAGGTGAGCACACATCCACACCTCCATACCACCTGGCCCCCACTCCTCCACACCCCCAGACCCAGGACCTCCCAATCCGCATGTAAACACTCTGCCATGTTTTGGTGTCCCCCCCTCCCCCCTCCCCCCCCCCTCCTCCAGGAGCCACATCGGCAAAGCCATCCTGAGCCAGCCGGCCTGCGTGTCCAAGCTGCTCTCCCTGCTCCTGGACCAGCGGCCCTCCCCCAAGCTGGTGCTCATCATCCTGCAGCTGTGCCGCGCCGCGCTGCCCCTGATGAGCGTGGAGGACTGCGGGAACGTGGCGCTGCCCTCCTGGAGCTACTCCGTCAACGCCCTGGACGCCGAGCAGCAGGACGCCAGCGACCCCGCCTCCCGCATCGCCTCCCTGCTGCTGGCCAAGCTGGCCGACTACGTAGTGCCAGGTAGGCCTGGAGGGGGCGGAGCCTCTCGCTCTGTCAGGGCCCCACTCGTAGAAGTCAGGTGGCTGAGCGGTTAGGGAATGGGGCTAGTAATCTGAAGGTTGCTGGTTTGATTCCCGGCCGTGCGAAATGACGTGTCCTTGGGCAAGGCACTTCACCCTACTTGCCTCGGGGCAATGTCCCTGTACTTACTGTAAGTCGCTCTGGATAAGAGCGTCTGCTAAATGACTAAATGTACCCTCGCCCATCTGGAGGTGTCTGCTGGGGGTTGTTAAAGCCGCCTGTGTGTTAGTCAGGACGTGGCTAAACCAGAAACGTGAGACTCAAAGTGCCTTCAAGCGTGGGGAAAGTGTTGCATGCGCTGTGGCCCATACCAGGTGTAAATGCTCATAACCTGACTGTGTTTTGTAATTTAAAAAAAATTATGTTTGATCTTGGAGACTCAATATACTTGGGAGGCTTGTCCCTGGCAGTTGGTGTTTGTTAAACATGTGTGTGTGTGTGTGTGCCAGGCTGCCAGACCCTGCTCTCCCCCAGCTCGTCGGAGCCCGACACCAGCCTGTCTCGCTCCAGCCCAAAGGGCTCCCTGAAGGGGGACAGGGAGGCTGGGGAGGAGGGCGAGGCGGTGGACGGCAAGCTGTCCATCTTCATCCACAAGAGGGAGGACCAGTCCTCACACGAGGTCCTGCAGCCTCTGCTCAGGTAGGCCCCCTCACGGCCCCCCTCACGGCCCCCCCTCACGGCCCCCCTCAGCTGTGCTAGCATCTCCCGTACCACGTAGCCCAGTGCAGTAAACAGCGTCCTGTGTGTGTGTGACCTGCAGCAGTTCCGAGGGACGGCCCTTCCGGCTGGGCACGGGGGCCAACATGGAGAAGGTGGTGAAGATGGACCGAGACATGACCAAGGTCAGAGCCGGACTCAGTTTGAAGGTCACGCAGTCATCCCTCCGTAATACCAGCCTGCTCGGGATCCTTCCTGGTAGACCTGTTGACCCCACCTCCTCCCTCCCTCCCTCCCTCCCTCCCTCTCTTCTTCTCTCTTCTTCCCCCCTCAGAGCGGCTGCTGCGAGGTGATCACGGAGGAGGCGTCGGCTGCCCTGAGGAAGGCCAACAAGTGGGCCCAGTCTGGGCTGATCGTGAGCGTGGGTCCTCCTGTGGAGGCCCTGGCCCAGGAGGCCGCTGGAGGCGTCTCCACCGGGGACAAGAAGAAGACCGCACAGACTGCCGTGTGTCGAGACAGGAACTCTGACCTCGCCAGGTAACCACACACACTCTCTCTCTCTCTCTCTCTCTCTCTCTCTCTCTCTCTCTCTCTCTCTCTCTCTCTCTGTCTCTGTCTCTGTCTCTGTCTCTGTCTCTCTCTGTCTCTCTCTGTCTCTCATTCTGTCTCTCTCTCTCTCCCCCGTCTCTCTGTCTCTCAAAGAGCAAACAAGGCCCAAATCAAGTAGGACTGTATCATAGTCGAACCTAACCGTCTCTTTAGTTAGTCAAAGCTAATCAGAGGCAGTGGTTTGGACCAATGGCTTCTTTCTCTCTCCGCCCCCTACTCAGATCTGACCCAATCAGGCCCTTCATCAGTGGTCACGTGGCCAATAGCATGGCCGCTGAGGTCATCGCACTGCTGCACAGCCTTCTCACCGCCCCCGAGTCCAACACGGCCCAGATCTGGACCAGCACCGCCGAGAAGGTACAAGCACACAGTATGCTGGGGGGTGAGATGATGAAGAGGTGGTGTGTGTGTGTGGTGGGGGGGTGTGTGTTCAGGTGCTGTCCAGCAGCTGGGGGGGGGGTGAGATGATGAAGAGGTGGTGTGTGTGTGTGGTGGGGGGGTGTGTGTTCAGGTGCTGTCCAGCAGCTAGGGGGGTGAGATGATGAAGAGGTGGTGTGTGTGTGTGCTAACCCTGCGTGGCGGGGCCGGGGTGTGTGCAGGTGCTGTCCCGGGCGCTGATGTTCATCCCCCAGCTGGGCCGCTACGCTGACAGCATCCTGGAGGGCGGCTGCAGCAGTGGCAGGAAGCTGGCCAGGCTGCAGGCCAGCGGCAGGCAGGCCGTGGCCGCGCTCTGCGCCCTGGGGGGCTTCAAGGAGACCATCAAGATCGGCTCCGAGGTCCAGGTGGGGCAGGGGGCTGGGTCCTGGGGGGTGGATGAAGGGTTGGGTGGGTGGATGCATGTGGGTGGATGCATAATAATGAATAACCAGTGATCAGGTACAAATAAGTTCAAGTATACATAAATAAGAGGGCAATCCTAACTGTCACCAAGCCTAGCCGCTATCCACTAGCGTCTTTCTGGTAAACATGTGACAAGGTCATTGTCACGGCCCGGGGTCCTGAGCTCCTGGGGTCCTGAGCTCCCTGGGTCCTGAGCTCCTGGGGTCCTGAGCTCCCTGGGTCCTGAGCTCCAGGGGTCCTGAGCTCCAGGGGTCCTGAGCTCCAGGGGTCCTGAGCTCCAGGGGTCCTGAGCTCCAGGGGTCCTGAGCTCCAGGGGTCCTGAGCTCCAGGGGTCCTGAGCTCCAGGGGTCCTGAGCTCCAGGGGTCCTGAGCTCCAGGGGTCATGGTGTCTCCCTCTCTCCTGCCCCCAGGTGGTGGGGAAAGGCGTGCTGGGCAGCGTGGGCGTGGTCTTGTCCATCAACGAGCAGGAGGGCATCGCCACGGTGAAGTTCCCCTCGAGCGAGTACAGGAGGGCGTGCAAGTCCTCCGACGTCCTGACGGTGCCCGTGTCCCGCCTCTGCACGCCTCGCTCTGAGGTGAGGCGCCCGCCCCCCTCCACCCCCTCACCTCCACCCCCCTCCAGACCCCTCACCTTTCTCAATGTGTCCTTTCTCTCTCTCCTCCCCCCCCTCCCCTCCTCCCAGGCCCTGCCCCTCTACAAGCTGTCCATCACAGAGAAGGTGGTGCAGGCGGTGCAGTCCATGCTCCTGCCACAGGAGGGCAGCCTCTCCATCCACACCTCCCTCCCCGCGTCTGGAGACGGCTCCAGCCCCGTCATGGCCGCCGTGCGCCTGCTGGCTGAGATCAGGACCAGGTGACAGCAGAGCCTGGCTGAGGCCTGGCCTGGGTCTCTCTCCACTCTGTCTAGAGTCACTCGACATAGTTTAAAACGTGTAAACGTATAGTTTAATACGTTCACACGTATTTAGTTTACAATACACTAAGTGTGTATGATTAAGGGGCGGTTTCCCAGATTAAGACCAGTCCTAAACTATGAGAGAAATTCACTTAAGATCTCTGTAAAAAATCATGAATCCATGTCTTGGAAACTGAGCCTTGATGTTAAATGATGACTAAACGTGTATTTCCAGTGTCATGTGGTGGGTGTGGAGCGTTTACGAGGCGTGTTGCCTTGCAGGGCGTGTCTGGTGATGGCCCAGCTGCTGGAGGACAGTTCATTTTGTGAGGAGTTCATCCAGCAGTGCCCCGCCGCGGTGGAGGTCCTCAACCTGGTTGCCCAGGAGTGCAGCCCAGGCGAGTGTACCCAGCGCACTGTATCAAGACTGCTTCATCCCTAGGTTCCTTTCTGACAGCGTGTGTGTGTGTGTGAGGGAGAGGGTGAGCTCGCTGTAACTGTGTGTGTGTGTGCGCAGGGGAGCGTCTGGGCATGGTGGAGGCCCAGTGTGAGAGGGTGAGGATGCTGTACAGAGACTGTGCCCGCCCCCCTCCCCCGCCCCTCCAGACAGACCGACGCCAGGTAGGCTCACTGCTCAGCCCTCATCCTCAATCTGACACTTCTCCATCCATCCACACACACACACACACAGACACACACACACACACCCCATCCACCCAGCCATCCGTCCATCCATCCATCTAGAGCCGTTAGTCGTAGAAGAGATGGAACCAGAGATCCAGGTCTGAAGTCCAGTCCTCCTAACCCTCTGCCCCCCTACCTCCACCCCCCCCCCCCCCCCCCCCCCCAGCCCAAGGAGATCACCTGGTGCCCGTCCCGGGTCTTCCCCCCGGTGCGAGCCTGCATGTTCTCGTCCCGCCTCACCTCCGTCACCTTCCTGGCCGACCCCAGCGCCGGAGGAGGCCTCCCCAGGGGAACGTTCATCTACGCCACCTCTCCTCTACCTGTGCAGGTGGGCACCTGGGAGGGGCAGCGCGGTGGAACCCAATAAGCCTTTTATGAGTGAGAGTGATGCTGGATAATTCAAGTTTAAGGGAAACACCCCCTTCCTCCTCCTTCCCCTCCTCTTCCTCCTCCCCCACCCTTTCCTCGTCCTCCCCCTCCTCCCCCAGGCTCCCTCCTTCTACTGGGAGATAGAGATCGTCTCCTACGGAGACTCGGAGGACGACAGCGGTCCCATCGTGTCCTTCGGCTTCGCCACCGAGGCTGAGAAGCGAGACGGGGCCTGGACCAACCCTGTGGGCACCTGCCTGTTCCACAAGTACGAGTCTGAGAGCACGAGCTTCAGAGACGCTCCTCTCTCTCTCTTCCCCTCTCTCTCTCTTCCCCTCTCTCTCTCTTCCCCTCTCTTTCTCTCTCCCCTCATCTCTCTCTCTCTCTCTCTCCCCTCATCTCTCTCTCTCTCTCCCCTCATCTCTCTCTCTCTCTCCCCTCATCTCTCTCTCTCTCCCCTCATCTCTCTCTCTCTCTCCCCTCATCTCTCTCTCTCTCCCCTCATCTCTCCCCTCATCTCTCTCCCCTCATCTCGCTCTCCTCATCTCTCTCTCCCCTCATCTCTCTCTCTCTATCTCTCTCTCCCTCTCTCTCTCTCTCTCTCTCTCTCTCTCTCTCTCTCTCTCTCTCTCTCTCTCTCTCTCTCTCCCCTCATCTCTCTCTCACTCCCCTCATCTCTCTCTCTTTCTCCCCTCATCTCTTTCTCTCCCCTCATCTCTCTCTCTCCCCTCATCTCTCTCTCCCCTCATCTCTCTCTCTCTCCCCTCATCTCTCTCTCTCTCTCTCCCCTCATCTCTCTCTCTCTCTCCCCTCATATCTCTCTCTCCCCTCTCTCTCTCTCTCTCCCCTCTCTCTCATGTTTCCTGGCTGGTCTTGTATTCTGGCTGCTGGAGTGCTGACCTTTCAACTTCTCTCCTCCGTTTGTCCTTCGTCTCGTCCTTCCTGTGCCCTTTTCTGTCTGTCTCTCCGTCTGTCTGTCTCTCCGTCTGTCTGTGTCTGTCTGTGTCTGTGTGTCTGTCGGTCTGTCAGCAACGGAAGGGCGGTCCACTATAATGGCTCCAGCCTCCTGCAGTGGAAGAGTGTGAGACTGGACGTGTCCCTGCTGCCTGGTGAGACAGACTCCCTCCAGCCTCGCTGTCACAAGCCCGCCCACTTCCTGTTCCCCTCCAGCCTCGCTGTCACAAGCCCGCCCACTTCCTGTTCCCCTCCAGCCTCGCTGTCACAAGCCCGCCCACTTCCTGTTCCCCTCCAGCCTCGCTGTCACAAGCCCGCCCACTTCCTGTTCCCCTCCAGCCTCGCTGTCACAAGCCCGCCCACTTCCTGTTCCCCTCCAGCCTCGCTGTCACAAGCCCGCCCACTTCCTGTTCCCCTCCAGCCTCGCTGTCACAAGCCCGCCCACTTCCTGTTCCCCTCCAGCCTCGCTGTCATAACCCCGCCACTTCCTGTTCCCCTCCAGCCTCGCTGTCATAAACCCGCCCACTTCCTGTTCCCCTCCAGCCTCGCTGTCATAAACCCGCCCGCTTCCTGTTCCCCTCCAGCCTCGCTGTCATAACCCCGCCCGCTTCCTGTTCCCCTCTGAAACGCTCCCGTAACGCTGCGCCGCCTAGGAACGCTGTCCCCCAATGCTTCATGTGAGCTCCCTGTTTGAAACTTCCTGTGTTGAACAACCTTCCCCCTCCTCCTGTCCCTGTGCGTAGGGGATGTGGCTGGGATTGGCTGGCAGCGTTCCGAGGGCACGCCCCCTCCGCCTGGCCAGGCTCCTAAGGGGCGTGTCTACTTCACCTACTGTGGCCAGAGACTGGGGCCCTTCCTGGAGGACGTGGCTGGGGGCATGTGGCCCCTGGTGCACATCCAGAAGAAGGTGCCCTTCCAGTACCAGAAGCCTTCTGTCACATTGCTCGATTAAAGGGCCGTACAAAGTGTTGTTATCATTTATTTGGGATTATTCTCTCCTCCAGAACACGAAGATCCGCGCCAACTTCGGTTGCCGTCCGTTTGCGTACGGCGAGGGCCAGGCCCACCGCAACGCGGCCGACCTCTGCGTCGACCTGGCGGAGGAGATCAGCGCCAACTTTGAGGCCCTCCCCTTCGCCATGGCCTCCGACAGCGACAACGACGCCGGCGCCAGCGTGGCGTCCGACTCCGGCTCCCACGGCCCCCCCTGTCGGATCGCCGCCGTGGCGGTTGCCCAGCAACGTAAGTTTTAAAGAATGGCTCTCTCTTTCCTCTCCCCCCCCCTGACTCCCTCACCTCGCACGCACGCGATCACGCCTCACCTCACAGCCTTTAGTTAACGACATGGACTTCGCTCACTGCCCTGGTCTTCAGCCCTGGTCCTCAGGGCCCACTGTCCTGCATGTTCTAGATGTTTCCCTGCTCCAGGGAAACATCAGATGAACGGGTCGTCACGAAGCTCTGCAGAATCCCGATAGCGCCCCGTTCATCTGAACCAGGCGTGTTGGAGCAGGGAAACATCTAGAACATGCAGGACAGGGGGGTTGAACACCGCTGCTTCACTGAACAGTCAACACTTCATCTTCTTTACGTTCATGTCAGTCTGGCAGTTTAGTGTCATGGTGGGTTTACTTTCACTGTTCTGTTCTGTGTCCGCTGTCTGTGTGACCCCTGACCCCCCCTGTGTGACCCCTGACCCCCCGTGTGTGTGTCTCCCAGTCGGGGACGTTTGTAAGAACTGGCTCTGTTGTCTGTCTTCTCCCGTCGGGACAGAGTACAACAGCGACTCGTCCTGCCTGTACAAGGTGGAGCTGAGCTACGACAACCTGGTGACCTCTGGGCCCGACCCCCACCCCCCGCCCATCGCCGACGACGAGAGCGACGAGGACGACGACGAGGACGTTCCCAGGGTAACGCGGGGGGGGGGGTGTGGCTTATCGACGGTGGTTCTTCTGAAAGGAACACCACGGATGGTCTCAGTGCCGTTGATTAAACGTGTGTGTATATGTCTGTGTGTGTGTGTGTGTAGGAGGATCACTACGCGCTCCTGGTGAAGGCCTGGGAGACCAAGGTGTTCCCCACCATCCGCCGGCGCTTCAGGAACGAGGCGGAGAGGAAGTCCGGTCTGGACCAGATCAAGGGAGCCCTGCAGCTGGGTGAGCAGGAGAGACCAGTGCGGAGCGTCTCTCTGTCAGGAAGCGTGTTGTTCAGCAGAGCGTGACAGCTGTGTGGGGTGTGCTGTTTCTCCAGGCATGGTGGACATCGCTCGGCAGACCGTGGAGTTCCTCTACGAGGAGAACGGGGGAATCCCTCGAGACCTCTACCTCCCCACCATCGAGGACATCAAGGACGAGGCCAACAAGTTCACCATCGACAAAGTCCGAAAAGGTAACTTATTTAACCCTGTTCACTACACAGGTCTTGAGTCAAGTCAAGTCAGTGTATTTACATGGCCCTTTACAAACAGTGACACAGAGGGCTTCACATAGAACTGCACCTAAACCACCAAGACCCTCAAATAAGACAAGGAAAATCTCCCAGGAAAACTCAGAGGAAACGCATGGAAGAAACCTTAGAGAATCCTCAATGTGCACAGTTGGGATACATGAATATATTAGAAAATAAGTCAGTAGGAAATACCGTCTCTTCAGGGATCTGAAAACGCCGTTTTCTCCTCCTCTCTCCCTGTGAAGGTTTGACGGTGGTGATCCGCTGCCCCGACAGCAACAACACCAACAGCACCACAGGGGGCACGGCGCTGCCCAAGTTCGCCATCCGGGGCATGCTGAAGACCTTCGGCCTGCACGGGGTGGTGCTGGACGTGGACTCTGTGAGTGGAGGAGGCTGGGCCTCCAGCCAGGGGGTCCTCCAGAACCCTGGTCCTCAGGGCCTCACTGTCCTGCATGTTCCAGATGCTTCCCTGCTCAAACACACCTGGTCCTCAGGGCCTCACTGTCCTGCATGTTCCAGATGCTTCCCTTCTCAAACACACCTGGTTCAGGTGACCCGGTAGTTACCAGGGCTTCTCCAGAGCTTCATAATGACCGGTTCATTTGAACCAGGAAGCATGGAAGCATCTAGAACATGCAGGACAGTGGGCACTGAGGACCAGGTTTGAAGACCGACCACTGGTTTAGAGGTTAGATCATTTGTCTGTAGTTGATCTCTGACCTTCCCCTATGTGTGTGTGTGTGCCTGTCTGTGTGTGTGTCTCCAGGGGAACGAGCTGGTGCAGGTGGAGACGTACCTGCGGAGTGAGGGGGTGCTGGTGCGGTACTGGTACCCTCTGGAGACCCTGGAGCGCCCTCCAGCTGGCTCCCGCAGAACTGCAGCCAACGGCCTGGTGTCCCTGGACAGCAGCAACATCCAGATACACAGGTGCAGAGCAGGCGGGAACACACACACACTCTCTCACAAACACACAACCAAACAGACAAACACACACTTTGTGGACACACACACTTTCTCTCACTCTATCACTCTCACCATCCCTCTCTCTCTCACCCTCTCACCCTCCCCCTCTCTCACCCTCTCACCTCCCCTCTCTCTCACCCTCTCACCCTCCCCCTCTCTCACCCTCTCACCCTCCCCCTCTCTCACCCTCTCACCCTCCCCCTCTCTCACGCTCTCACCCTCCCTCTCTTATGCTCACTCTCACCTTCTCACTCTCTCACTCTCTCTCTCTCTCTCTCTCACACACACACACTCCTCTGAGCAGAGCCAGCTACAGCCCCTCCTGCGTTTCTTCCACAGGGAGCTCCTCCGCAGCGAGAGCGCTCTGGCTCGGCTGTACTGCCGCATGGCGCTGCTCAACATCTTCGCCCCCAAGAGCCCGCACACCTTCACCAGGCTCTTCCACATCCCCGCCATCCGTGACATCACCCTGGAGCACCTGCAGCTCCTGTCCAATCAGCTGCTAGCCCCGCCTCTTCCCAGTGAGTTCAGTGTCTCAGAATCCCCACCCAAAAAACAAACATCTGCTAAATAAACCAAACGCTAAACGCAGTACTCTGCGTCTCTGCACCGTCCTGACTGTCATACCCTCATGTGGCCTCCAGATGGCACCATCAGCTCCAGCTCCATCCTGCTGGCCCAGTCTCTCCTCCACAACCTGCAGGCCCAGAGCTGCTCCCCCACGGAGCTGTTCTACCAGGGCAACGCCCAGGCCATCCGCGAGTGGCTGACGGTGGCCATCACCCGGGCCCTGCACCAGGGAGAGGACAGCCTGTTGGAGCTCACCAAGCACATCTGCTGTTTCCTGCAGGTTAGCGCCGTTAACGACTAGCCTAGCTCGTGACTAGCCTAGCTCGCGACTAGCCTAGCTCGCGATTAGCCTAGCTCGCGACTAGCCTAGCTCGCGACTAGCCTAGCTCGCGACTAGCCTAGCTCGCGACTAGCCTAGCTCGTGACCAGCCTAGCTCGCAACTAGCCTAGCTCGCTACTAGCCTAGCTCGCTACTAGCCTAGCTCGCTACTAGCCTAGCTCACTACTAGCATAGTTCGCTTTTTAGTTTGGCTGTCTTTTATTTGAGTTTTTTTATATATATTTTTGGCTCGGCCAAGTCGTGGAACCTTCTTGATCGACGAGCAGCGAGTTTTTAAGTTTGTCCGTGTCGTGATCCATCTTCTAGAACGCTCCGGAACAGTTCACCTCGGAGGAGTTCCCCGTGTCGGAGTCCAAGGTCAGCATGGATGTGAACTTCCCCGGAGCGGCCTTCGTTATCGTGTCCTGCAAGGAAAGCCAGCTGGGCTGCCGCAAAGAGTGAGTCCACCATGCACTGCTGTTGTCTCTCTCTCATTATCTCTCTCTCTCTCTCTCTCTCTCTCTCTCTCTCTCTCTCTCTCTCTCTCTCTCTCTCTCTCTCTCTCTCTCTCCCCCTCCCTCCCCTCGGTGACCTCTCACCTCTAGACGTTCACAGTGACCTCTCAGGCCCTCACCAGCCCTCCCCTCTCTGTGTTAGTTCCAGCCTGTACAAGGCCCCGTGGGCCCGGGTCATGGTGTACGGCCTGGGTCACAAGGTGCGCAGGAACGGCCAGCTGAACCTGATGGAGGCGGTGTGTTACCCCCTGGACGCCTCCCCCTCCAACATGGGCCTCACCCTGCCCCCCACCACCAACCAGTACCCCTCGGTCATCATCCCAACAGACAAGATCCACATCAAGCTAGGTGAGGGGGGGACATCATCATCATCCCTGGACAGGATACAAACAGACAGGATGATTTTTTATATAATGTATTATTGTTTTTGCACTGTGCCTGATGGCTGAGATGTAGTTATTTATATATCCTTCTCCCTCCTCTCCCCCCCTCTCCTCTCCTCTTCTCTCCCCTCCTCTCCTCTCCCCTCCTCTCCTCTCCCCTCCCCTCCTCTCCTCTCCTCTCCCCTCCCCTCCCCTCCCCTCCCCTCCCCTCCCCTCCCCTCCCCCCCTCTCCTCTCCTCTCCTCTTCTCTCCCCTCCTCTCCTCTCCCCTCTTCTCCCCTCCCCTCCTCTCCCCTCCTCTCCCCTCCCCTCCTCTCCTCTCCTCTCCTCTCCTCTCCCCTCCCTTCTCCCCCCCTCTCCTCTCCTCTTCTCTCCCCTCCTCTCCTCTCCCCTCTTCTCACCTCCCCTCCTCTCCCCTCCCCTCCTCTCCCCTCCCCTCCTCTCCCTTCTCCCCCCCTCTCCTCTCCTCTTCTCTCCCCCCCTTTCCTCTCCTCTCCTCCTCCCCTCCCCTCCTCTCAGGTGTGTCTCCCCCTCCTGGAGCCGTGCTGGTACTGCACTCCCTCCCTCTGGAGTTCCCCTTGGCCATGGCGTTCGCTGAGCAGCTGCTGACGTGGAAGCAGGGGGAGAGCGACGAGCGCTCGGAGGACGAGCTGGACACGGTGCCCTCGTCCGTGCTGCTGCAGGTGGTGGAGCTGCTAGGTAGGCAGGGCCACGCCCGAGGCCACGCCCATGCCTGGAACGGTCCAAACAGCCTTCTGTGTTGGTGTGTCGGTAGACGAGCGATATTTAGATTTAACTTTTGTCTTTTTGCCTCTGGAAGCATTTTCTTTTTCTTTACATGTATATATTGTTTCCACTATACTATTAGTGTTGTGATAACTCTACTTTGCATTTCCTTGACGTTCAAGTCACCGTTCACCTCTCCCTCCCTGCCCCAGGAGGTTTGCTGTGGACCACCGATCTGGCCCCCTGCATCAAGGAGCTCACCTTCCACCTGCTGGCCGAGCTCTTCCGGAAGATTCACCACCTGGAGCAGAGGAAGAGCCCGGCAGGTCTGTCCAGCTCCATCGCCCTGCTGCTCAACCCCTGCCTGGCCGTCCTCATGGCCCTGCAGACGGAGCTCCGCAAGCTGTACGACCGCGAGACCCAGGGCTGGGTGTCGGCCGGGACGGGCCCCGCCTCCTCCGGGGGCGTGGCCTTAGCCCTGGGGGCGGAGCCGAGCCGTTTCTCCACATACTTCCACGCCCTGGTGGAGGTGTGCCTGGCCGTGGCGGAGGTCACCCTCCCTCTCAACGTGGGCGGGTCGGGCGTGGGGGCGCTGTCCTCCACCAGCGCCCCCAACCTCAGCGACTCGTCCTCCTCCTCGTCCTCGTCCCCGGGCCAGACCCCCCAGAGCCCCAGCCTGCTGTCCAAGCGCAAGAAGGTGAAGATGAAGCGGGAACGGGCGGCGGCGGTGGCGGCGGCCGCGTCCGGCAAGCGCGGCTCGGGGGCGCGGCCGTCGGAGAGCGACAGCGCCCTGCTCAACATGGCGGGCGGCAAGCCCGAGGAAATGCTCTGGTTCCACCGGGGCCTCACCCTGCTGATGATCCTACGCCACCTAGCCAGCAAGGACCCGCAGGGCCTGAGCGTCACCAGCGACGCCGTGAGCGACGCCTGCCAGGCCCTGGTTGGCCCCACGGCCCACGGGCGCCTCCTGGTGCTGTCCGGCATCCCCGGACACCTGGAGGAAGGCGCGGTGCGGAGCGCCATCCGCAGGGCCTGCAACGCCCACGGGGGGCTCTTCAAGGACGAGATCTTCATCCCCTTGCAGGAGGAGGAGCCCCAGAAGCCCAAGGCCTCCACCCCCCAGGACCCCAAGGTGCCCCCGGACCCCCCCGCCACCCGGGGCACCGAGAGCCCAGACAGCTCCAGCGGCGCCACCCCGGCCATGAGCGTGAGCGCCTCGGCCTCCACCAGCCAGACGTCCCTCTGCAGCTCCACCCAGGGCGTGTCCCGCACGGCCAGCCAGCTCAGCGTGGACCAGGAGCTGCTCGCCGCGCCGCCTCTCACCCCCGCCGCCGCCGCCGCCTTGGGGGGGGCGGGCCCCCAGCCCCCCTCCCAGCCCCAGGACCCCCACACGGTGTCCAGCCAGGAGAGCCTGGACACGTCCCTGTGCAGCACGGGCAGCCTGGGGAGTCTGGGGAGCCTGGGGGAGGCTCCAGAGAGCACGGAGACGGCGTCGGTGTCGGAGGGGGGGTCCATGTACACCGTCACCTCTCTGGACAGCAACGCCACCGTGGCCCGACCAATCAAGGGCTACGCCGTCATCGAGGTGGGTAGAAGCAAGTTGTTATTTTTGGAGGGGAGAAAAGTTGAAAAAATATTTTGGGAAAGTTTGGATATTTTGGGAAAGTTTTGAAAGGTCGGAAAAATCAAAATACAAGTTTGTGTTGAACTTAGGTTCGCTCGCGGGCCAAAGTGGAGAAGATCCGTGCCAGCCTTTTCAACAGCAGTGACCTGATTGGCTTGTCCAGCCTGGAGGGGGAGGAGGAGCTGATGGAGCTGACCAATGAGGAGTTCCTGACGGCCTCCAGCGTCAACCAAAGCCTGTTTGACACGCAAGGAAGCTCCGCCCTCGAAGATTACTTCCTGGACAAGTCTATTAGAGGTTGGTTTGGCGCAGATCAAGAGGGTTTGCAGGTTCAAATCCTCCCCCTGTATGTCGCTTTAGGTAAAAGTGTCAAATTAACAATGTCATGATTATAGATCATTCATAATTCCACGAAATCAAAACATTATGACATCGATTAGAGCCGTCTGTTCTAAACGGAGCTGTTCAACGTTGCCCAGGAGACAAGCTGGTTCCGGGGGCGCGTGACATTCTGACGGACATCTTCAAGAGCTGCGTCCACTCAGAGCAGATGCTGAGCCTCACGCCGGCCAAGCCCGTCAAGGTGGCGGACATTTTCCTCAGCAAGGAGCAGATCAACTCCCAGACCCCCGGAAATCTGCTGCACACTTTCTTCACCAATGTGCGGCCTCCTAAGAAGGTTCTGGAAGACCAGCTCACACAGGTACGCTTCTCCATGTATATGTGTGTGTGTGTATATAAATGTGTGTGTATACATACGTGTGTGTGTGTGTGTGTGTGTACATCAGTGTGTCGGCTTCTCAGGGGAACTTTCCAATTTATTTATTGTTTTTAGAAGAAGAATATAATCTAAAGGTTTTGGGGGGAAAGGTATCCAGCAGTATGTGTCGGATCCCTCAGGGTTCACCTGACCACACCTTCTCATTCATGTGTCATTCCTATGACCTCAACCCTGTTTTTTTCGGAACGTCAAATGTTTTTTCTAGATTCTCCGTAAATACGGGACGCCCAAACCCAACAAGAACAAATACAGCAAGGTGGGCAAGGAGCAGCACCAGGGCAAGGTAGTCAGCACCAAGAGGACCATCACCAAGCCCCCCACCAAGGAGAAGTCTGTGCTCAACAGCGTCAGGTAATCTGATCACAGGAATTCATAGAGCATTCATTAGTGGAATAATTCCATTGCTAAGTGCTGACTGACTTTAGATACAGCCTGCTTAAAGGCTTACGATCACAGATAGAGATATCCCTGTTTTCATCACTGCGGTTATCTCTGTCTGCCCCCAATAAATGTGAGGATTAACTCAAATAAAACTGCAGAAAAGGAAGTGTTTAGATAAGAAGATAACTGAGGTTTTGCTCGCGTCTCCAGGACGGCACTGAGTGAGAAGAGAACCGTCCTGAAGCCCAAGTCTCCTGAGAAGTCCAGACCCGAGGACAAGGACACTGAGAAGTCTCCCGCCAAGAAGCCTGAAGGTGAGCCCTTCATGTTGTGTACGCATAGCGATATGTGCTGTGTATAAAGTGTTGACTGCGTCCAAATGTTTTATTTACAATGTATTTCCTGATGTTGCTTAACTGTCCCAGTTCCAGAGGAGAAGTACCTCACTCTGGAGGGCTTCCACAAGTTTGCCGTCGACCGCGCCAAGCAAGACATCCGTAGCGTGTGGAGGGCTCTTCTAGCCTGTGGTTATGACCTCCACTTTGAAAGGTTAGCCCCCCCCACCGCCCCCCCCCCCCCCCTCCTGCTCCCCCCCCCACGCTCAGCTTGAAGCAGTTAACATTCCTAGCGGTGTACACAGCACACACACACACACACAGGACTGCAGCGCGTTCAAAACAGTCGGGGGCCGGGAACACCTTGTGCAGTAATGTCAAAACCCGCCTGATGTCACATGACAGTGCTAAACACGCGTGTGGGGACTGCACATGCGTGTGGGGACTGCACACGTGGAATATGTGAGATGGCAACATGATTCTGGACATGACCACTGATGATGATGTAAGACTCGGGAGTCTACAGTCAGCATGGACTATCTTAGCTTACGTTTCCATTAATATCCAGAACAGTACATTAACTACCCACATCAAGTCTTGGGACATCATATTTTTAGCAGGTTCTTGTGCAGTTCAGTTTTAATCAACTGTCAACTGAGAGTTCTGCAAAGAATAACCACTAAGAATGAAACTATAGGAACACGTATAAGATGTAAGGGACTTGTTATGGCAGTTGGGTGAGATGAAGGTTAAAGGAGTGCAGCGGGTTCAGCTGGAGCGGGGGGGGGGGGGGGGCTGGGGAGTGAGGGATGGGGGTGTGTCTGTGTGGAGGGCAGATGGTTCACGGGGTGGATGACCGAGGTGGCGGGCTGGGTGTGTGTTGGTGTGGGTGATGTCTGGGTGTCGTCCTGTAGGGGAACAGATGGTTTAACTCTGTCCTGTGTGTGTCCCCAGGTGTACCTGTCTGGACACCAGGCACGCTCAGAAGGCCTGCAGGAAGTGGAGCCTGGAGATGGATGTGGCTCTGGTGCAGTACGTCAACAGGCTGTGCCGTCACCTGGCCATCACCCCCGCACGCCTCCACCCCCACGAGGTCTACCTGGAGCCCAGCGACGCTGCTGACCCCCGCGTCACCTGCCTGCTCAGTATGTCACCTGTGGTAGAGAGTGTGTGTGGGGTAGAGAGTGTGTGTGTGGTAGAGAGAGGGTGTGTGTGTGTGTGTGTCTGTGGTAGAGAGAGTGTGTGTGTGTGTGTGTGTGTGTGTGGTAGTGTGTGTGTACTGACGGGGCCCTCCTGTGTGTCCCTGTGCAGACGTGCCGGTGGAGAGCCTGCGTCTGCGCTTCGCCCTGCTGCAGTCGCTCAACAACACCCTGGAGAGCTTCTTCCTGCCCCTGGTGGAGCTGAGGCAGACACACACCTACCAGAACAGCATCGCCGCCCTGCTGGCCGAAGCCAAAGGTCAGAGGGCAACATTGCAGATCTTTTCTGCCTCGCTGAGTAGGACCTTGAGCTGTCGGGGGATCTGCCCTGGATGAGACCGGCTCTGGGCTGGTCAGGACGCTGGTCAGCAGTCCATCTCACCTCTCCACCCTCCTCTCCCCCTCCTCCCCTCCCTCCCCAGGTCTGGTCTTCTATGACACCAAGGTGACGGTGATGAACCGGGTTCTGAACGCCACGGTGCAGCGCACAGTGGACCACGCCGCCCCTGAGATCACCCTGGACCCTCTGGAGATGGTGGGAGGTGAGCTGCCCGAAGCTGGGAGCCGAGGCCACACCCCCAACACTGCCCACGCCAACAACCCCCCCAAGGCCAGCCTTGTTAATGATGTCTGTTTCTGTGTGTGTTTCTATCTGTGTGTGTGTTTCTGTGTGTGTGTGTGTTTCTGTCTCTGTGTGTGTGTTTCCCAGGGGAGATCCGCACCCCAGAGAACACCTACTTCTGCCAGGCAGCACGCCAGCTCTCCTGCGTCCCCTCCTCCCAGCTGTGTGTGAAGCTGGCCAGCGGGGGAGACCCCACCTACGCCTTCAACATCCGCTTCACCGGGGAGGAGGTCCACGGCACCAGTCAGTCTGCAGCCTCCAGCCCTCCTCCTCCTCTCACCTCCAGCCCTCCTCCTCCTCTCACCTCCAGCCCTCCTCCTCCTCTCACCTCCAGCCCTCCTCCTCCTCTCACCTCCAGCCCTCCTCCTCCTCTCACCTCCAGCCCTCCTCCTCCTCTCACCTCCAGCCCTCCTCCTCCTCTCACCTCCAGCCCTCCTCCTCTCACCTCAAGCCACTACACGCTCCACGCTGGCGTCCAGGAAGTCACCTGCTAATCTGTGCTTCTTCCTCTGGTTCTCCGCAGGTGGCTCCTTCAGACACTTCCTGTGGCAGGTGTGTAAGGAGCTGCAGAGCTCCGCCCTCTCCCTGCTGCTGCCCTGCCCCAGCGCCGCAACCAATCGGAACAAGGTACGTGCCCGGGCTCCACCGACAGAACTCTTCCCGGCATCATTTGGACTCCACCTCCATTTCGTGAACCTAGACAAACCGAGCTGTCCTCAACGATTCGCGTGGATGACACCAGTTTTTGCGTTCTCCTAGGGGAAGTACATCCTGACCCCTTGTCCAATCAGCTACGCCGAGGAGCAGCTGCTGCACTTCTTCGGCCAATTGCTGGGCATCGCCATCCGGGCAGACGTGCCCCTGCCCCTGGACCTCCTGACCTCCTTCTGGAAGGGTCTGGTGGCCGAGCCCCTGGACCCTGACCTGGACCTGCAGGAAGCTGACCTGCTCACCTATAACTACGTCAAGAAGTTTGAGAATGTGAGACACACACACACAGACGGATAGACGTGTGTATATTTAGTTGGAGGAGGGATCACGTTAAGAGCCCTCTTTCTCTCTCTCCCCCTCGCTCTCTCCCTCCCCCACCCTCCTGGTGCCCTCTGACCTCCTGCGTGCCCTCTGACCTCCTGCATGCCCTCTGACCCCCTGTGTGACCTCTGACCCCTCAGGTGAGCGAGGAGGCGGAGCTGGAGGCGCTGTGTGCGGAGATCTCGTCCCAGCAGCACTCTGGGGAGAGCCCCGACTCGCCCAGCCGGCCCTGCTGCACCTTCACCTACGTCACCATGACCGGGGACGAGGTGGAGCTGTGCCAGGGGGGGCGCCACCTCTGTGTCAGGTACCCCCAGACTGCCCTCCACCCCCAGACCCCCCTCCACCCCCAGACCCCCCTTCCCCACTTCACACGGTGTGTGTGTGTGTGTGTGTGTCCAGCTGGGAGAACAAGGACGTGTACGCCCGGGCGGTGAGGGCGCTGCGCCTGCGGGAGCTGGAGAACCAGGAGTGCACCAGGGCGGTGCGGGCGGGGCTGGCCTCCGTCATCCCCCTGCAGCTCCTCACCATGCTCAGCCCCCTGGAGGCGGAGCTACGCACCTGCGGCCTGCCCTCCATCAACCTGGAGTTCCTCAAGGTACATTTAGTCATTTAGCAGACGCTCATATCCAGAGCGACTTACAGTAAGTACAGGGACATTCCCCCCCGAGGCAAGTAGGGTGAAGTGCCTTGCCCAAGGACACAACGTCATTAGGCACGGCCGGGAATCAAACCGGCAACTGATTAATAGCCCGATTCCCTAACCGCTCAGCCATTCCGGTAGACACACACCTGGCCTCTCTCCCTCTAGGAGGCACTTTCATCCAGAGCCATGTAGTAGATTTATACAGGAGGAAGTGTAGCTCCTTAGTATTGTACGTACGATACTGTAGGTGAAGTCATATATATATATTTTTATCTTTATTTTTTATTTTTTTTTAAACAACAAACATTCTTTTAACATATGAATTCAAATACATAAAAAAGGTACGCTTCTTGCCCACATGCCAACAACCCACCCACAAACTTGGAGCCATCTGTTGAAAGAAAAAAAGAAAAAAGTGAAGTCATATTGAGTCCATGTCCGCTCATCCAGTGACCTGAGTGTTCCTCCCGCAGGCCCACACCATGTACCAGGTGGGCCTCATGGAGACCGACCCGCACATCGAGTCCTTCTGGGCGGCGCTGGAGACCTTCACCCAGGAGGAGCTCTGCAAGTTCATCAAGTTCGCCTGCAACCAGGAGCGCATCCCCTTTACCTGCCCCTGCAAGGACGGGGGGCCGGACACCGCCCACGTGCCCCCATACCCCATGAAGATCGCCCCTCCGGATGGGGCCGCAGGTACTGGGACAGGGAAACGGCGAAAACATCGATTCATGTCTCTGTATGTGTGTGTCTGTGCGTGTGTGTGTGTGTGTGACAGACATCTTATCCCTGTTATCTACTCCATGTCCTCTTTGGGCTGTTGGTACAGGAATCTCTGATAGTGATTATCATCCAGGCTCATAGTGTCTCTGCCCCAGCCAGACTTTGAACATCCTCGTTTCTATTTTTGGGTCTCCCCGGCCCTTTATTGTGTCTGTAAATTAGTCCAAACAGTTTGAAACGAGCGAGTTCCAGTACTGAGCGGTTTGGTTCAGAGGAAGCCGTGAACCCGATCGTGTTCCCTTCCCGAGGCGAGGGGCCTTATCCTCCGCTGGGCTGTAAAGGCAGATGTGATCCCGCGGGGAGAGCAGATTAAAAGTTCTCATGTTGAAGGTTTTACCTGTAATCCAGCTGCTAATCCCACTCAGCCTTGACAGAACATCTGAATAGCTTCCAAAAGCACTCCAGATAAGAGATGACGTGCGTACATCCAGCGCTATTACCTCAGCGAGACGTTACCTCACCCCGACAGGGTGTTTTTAAACTGCCTAGACTCATTCATTAGAGTGAAAGTGAGCCAAATCCGGTTTCTGGGCTCTAACTTGTGTTTCTTCTCCTCCATGTGCTTGCGTGGACAGGATCTCCAGACTCACGCTACATTCGGGTGGAGACCTGCATGTTCATGGTTAAGCTTCCCCAGTACTCCTCCCTGGACGCCATGTTGGACAAGCTACGCTACGCCATCCACTACCGAGAGGACCCGCTCAGCGGCTAGGGGCGTCGCCGTCGGAAACAACACCTCCGTGTGACTTAACAGCTAACACCCCCCCCCCCCCCACTCATCATGTAGTCCAAGTTCCCCTACGACCACACCCACGCTCTGTCAGAACCACACTGAAGAAGGGTTTCTACCCTGTTTTTATAGTTTGATGCTGCTTGTTTTCTGTCTCTCCTCCCCCCCCCCCCTCCTCATTGTATTTGCACTTCAATATTTAAATAACATTGCGAGAGGTTTGAGACATTTTGTTCAGGAGTGCGTTTCACTTGATTTTATTCAGGGGAGGTCAGAGGTCAGATCCTCACTTGCCTTGACACTGACGACGATGTCTGTTCTGGTTGCACTGAGTCCTGGAGTAACGTCATTACTGACAGAGGTGGTGGTGGGGGGGGGTGACAGGGCACATAGTCTGGAGAGGAAACTCTTCATCCTTCTTCACCTCCATGTTCCCCCCTTTCTCACCTACATCCCCCCTTCCAGCAGGCTTGATCCCTCCCTCCTTCTCCCTCCCTCTCTCTGTCAAGGGAGGCCCTGGAACAAGCCTCCTCTTCCTGCCTCTTCCCTCCCAGGGACGGGCAGCCTACATGGGGACTGGCATCCCTCAGTACTCCCCTTCACGTGATGTCCTCCAGGGACAGGACGAGGCCTGGGTGATGTCCTCCAGGGACAAGACGAGGCCTGGGCCTGGCCTGAGCTGCTCTCAGCAGCAAACCACATGAACAAGCGCTGCGGAGGACGTCATGTAGTTACTGCCTGTGAAGACTGCTTTCGGACAAACCTAACTTATCTGCCTATATATATAAACAGTGAATATATTTTATTCAAGTCGATAAAGAGGGTATGTGAGTCATGTAAAAAGTCATATTAATCTATTGAGTAAAGTTTAAAGTTGAGTTTTATTTAAGTTTCCTAGCGGCTGTGGCGGCATGGGAAGGTGAGGTTGACTTGAAGCTCTGACTAGTTCTTCCTGGTTGCCAGGTTTGGGACGTATTGGGTTGCCAGATCTGCTGTGCTCATATGTTTGGGTTGCGAAACCTGTGTTTCTTTCGTGCAATGGGAGGGATATGTGTCCCCCCCCTAGCTGCTCAGCTTGAGTGCTTCTGCTACTGAATGTGCTACGCCCCCTCTACCCCTCCACATTCACACCTGTCAACATTCACCTCGGAGAGCGGATTCACTTTAGTTCTGCCTTCTGCTGACTTCCTGTCAGAGCAGGAAGTCAGCAGTACCTTTCGTCTATTTTACCCATAACCAAAATGTTATAGCTGTGCAAAGACTCTACAAAAAAAATATGTAAATAGGTCATTGTTATATTTCTTGGCATTTTTCTTTTTGTCCTTTTTTTTTAATTGCTGATTCATTTCTCCCGATTCGTTTTCTTTGCATTTCTTCTGCACTACTCTTCCAAGAAAAGTATGACGAAACACAATAACTGTGATATTCTCAACTGGATATCCTGTTTGTTGAGGTTGTTTTTATTTTTTACTAAATTTGAAGTGACCAGTAACTCAGCTGACTCTTGTCTCTCCTCATGGTGAAACATATTTTCTTGTACGAGTGAAAAAGTATTTTACTTGGATGGGAACTTGAAGAACACAACGGAAGCTACTGAAATATTTAAGATGGTTGAATTGCTTGCCAATTTAGTTTGGGTTTGGTTCTTTTGAAGGGTTTTACCGCTGCTAATATGGACGCTCTCCCCACTCCATTCATACCTCTAAGGAAAGAGCCCAGATCATAAAAAGGACATATCCGTACAGAGGAGTAAATGAGAAAATGTGTGATGTACATTTACTTGATATTTATGACAATTATTTATGGTTGCATTAACTTAACTTTGTCTTACTTCTGCACATCGGAAACTTAACACAGATATCTAAAAATGGATTATACAGAAGTAAAGAATCGGATGGCGTTTATGATTTCTGTGTCACAATTAAAAAACAATGTCTTGATGGAAGCTTGAAGCGAGTGTGTGGATTTTAGTGTCTCCTTTGCTTTCCCTCCACGCGATGACATCTTCCATGATGACTTCTCGCCCGAGCAGCGTTTAAAGTAATCTGTCTTAGAAATAAATAGAAGTTCAGCTACAGGCATCACTTAAGAGAAAAGCTACGTGAGTCTGGGTTTTCTGACGATTGTGAAAGCCTGTTATTCCTCTCCTCTCAGACATGATTTTTATGTAAGGCCTCGTCTTCTATACGTGTTGCGTCACAGCTGACAGGAATGTTTAACCAGACACCTAACAGAGCAGCCCTGGCTGGCTCTGACCAGTTTCAACTGGATTTCAGCCCTTGCCACCTTCCCTCCACACGCACGCACACACACACACACTCCCCACACACCCCCTCCCCACATACTTCACCTTCCTTTGCGTGTTATATATATATATATTTACAGCAGGTCCAGACTGCATTTTTACCGGACTTGTGAGGACCAGACGTGTGATGCATCCTGGTCATGTTTTGGCCCCGGGCTCTTTGGAGTTGGGTGTCTTGAAACGGGGGGACTCCTCACCGGCCTCCCTTTTAATGACCAATGAGGACACCGACACGGGTCGCAGCCCTCGAAAACCAGCCAATCACACGGTCGAGCTTTTAAAAAACAGGAATTGTTTACATCTTCCAAAGTCACCCTCATTCTGACCTATTGACATGACTTTGTACCTCTTGCTCAGACGCAGAATAGGATTTGTGAAATGAGGCAAGTTGTTGACCTGTCTCAATCTCACACTGTAGATAACTCAAGGGAAACTCAGGGGTTTGAAGGTTAAAACACATGTGCAACACTTTTGGTTTGAGCAGTCCTTTACTGTAAATGGGGTCGATACCGGTTATCATTCATATGTGAATTTTCGGAGTTATGGTGCCATAAAAGCTAAGAATGGCTCAATGGTTGTCTTTTTATCAGATGACAGCTCAGGCAGGGACACTTACAATGTCACAGATCAGAAGATTATTTAGAACAGTAGGGAGACAGGGTTTGCCATAATTACTATGTCCTATGAAATTGGCACTGAACTGATAGAGATGAAAATTAGTTGAACCCTCAATTTATCTGCTGTCATCCGAAACGTTAATCATGAGGTCAATTATATTTTAATTCAGCCTCATTTCGAAACACCCCGAATGGAGAATCTTTCACTGGTTAAATAACTGATTTATGGTTGAATGACCTTCTAAATGTAATCGTTTAACCCTTGTGCTGCATTCGGGTCACATGACCCAAAGCAAATCATTGTTGTGTTTACCCAATTTTACCCAAAACAAATACAAATAATTTTCTTTTAACCTTTGCAATGTGGGGGGTCTGAGACAGCCCAACGGTTGGGGGGAATGCTTCACTTTATTTTTGTATGAGGTAAATTTGTCGCAATACGACGGTGGGTCACAATGAATGATGGGTCAGAATGACCCGAAGATAACACAAGGGTTAAGGGATCTGAACCAACTACTAGCAATGTGTAATGATGTGTCTTTGTAATGACAATGATTAGCTTGCAGGTTTAGTTGAAGACATTCTCTTGATGGCGTACTGCGCTCTCTATTTATGGTGAAAGTACTCACTGGTACTCAGCATGAAAACACTGTATCCAGTTCTTCATTAACAGCCTGTTACCAGATCAAGTTACCCTCAGCTGAGGCTGAATGTGATCAAACCAACAGCAGTCCACATGGTATAGTGTGGAATGGTATAACTTGGATACAGAACATGACAGATTCTCTAAATATCCATCACCAATATCTTCTGGATTTGGTTTTGTAGTATTTTACTGTTTGAAAAACAGGACAATGTGCTCAGAGTGTGTCCACTGTTATTTTACTGTACTGTGCATCTGGTGGGGATGGGTGGAAGAAGATAGTTGGCTCTCCAGACAGCACATTCAGGAAAAGAAATATAATTTATTCATCTTAAATACAGTACAAAAGCGGATGAAGAAAGTGCTAAAATAGTATTTTACATCAACATAGAACATGCCAACAAATAATTATATACCTCTATATGGTTTCTACCTAGACCATAATGATTCAAGAGGATATCATTTTCAAAAAACTACAACCACTGCCAGAGCAGTATATACATTTAGACAGATCAATCCCTCGATCAGGCCAAGGGGTCAAACAATCCTCATCCAGTCAGTCCTTCAATGAGTCCGCGAGACAGCCACAAGTCCAGGCGCATGCGGGTGAAGTCTGGAATGATTTGGGGTTCGTCGTTGCTGTCGTTGACCCTCACACAGACAGCGCGTAGCTGGGCCTGGCTGTGTGAGAGCACCGGCGCGAGAGCGGAATGGAGTGTCGGTTTGAAATAGTGAAGCATGAGGTCGCTCTGGTCGGGGCCATCGCCTAGGAAGACATTCCCAGCTGTTTCTTGAGCCTCCATAGCTGCTCGATGCTTATGTTGTTGCCTCCGCACACCACGACCACCACAGGCCCCAGATCCTTCGCCAGCTTGCCCTCCTTCTGCAGGCGACCGACGATGTCGCAGTACACGGCCGCCAGGGCCGCGCCGCACGCCGGTTCCACCAGGATCTTCTCGTCATCTGAGGACGGGGGAAGAGAGAAGAAGCGAGTGTTCAGACTCTGAGAAATTTTTTCGCGGTCTCACCTGGGAGACTCTAGGGAGAAGGTGGAGGGATGTACGTGGGGACACTCACCGACGAAGCGTTCGACAGCTTTCACGGCCTCCTGGTCTGTCACTAGCTCGGAGAACACTTTGTGCTCGCCGACGAGTTTCAGGGTCTGCGCCGACACTCTCGTGAGGCCCAACGTCGTGGCGATACTGCAGAGCAAAAAGCAACAAAATATGATTATTATTATTAAAACACGTCACTTAAGTACGTCTGTTGGACGTCCGAGAGCGAGATCAAAAACCTTCACGGAGACCGAGCATCTCTAGCGACATCCGTACCTGGTGATCTCGGGCAGGGTGACCAGCTTCCCGGCCTTCATGGCAGCGTTGAGGCTGTGCGCGCCCACGGTCTCCATGGCGACGATGGGGACATCTTCCCAGCCAGCGCGACGCAGACCTTCCACCACCCCGTTCAGGAGACCCCCGCCCCCCACGGAGAGCACCACCGCCCCCGGCTTCACCTGCAGCTGTGACTCCAACTCCTCCACCAGGGAAGTGTGACCCTCCCTGCACACACACACACACACACACACACACACACACACGAACACACAGCAAGTGAGTTTTCAAGAAGCCAGAATGCAAAACGTAATCGCTGTGAATCTATTTTATTGCCATGAATTATTTCACCAAAAACCAGGACTCAATGTGCTGTAAAAACAATCTTTTACAACAGCTCTGATAAAAAACACACACACCTCACGCACACTACAGTGTTGAGCTGATATGTGTCTAATTATAGACCGGTTGGGACACAAACCATAAACACGTGCTGGTACATATTGTGATCTCTGGAAGCAATTTACACAAGTCTCAAATCTCGCTATCTCGGCTATGTTATCTCCTTCACAACACGCTATCAGAGAGGCGGTGATGATCAGGGCAGATTAAACCACTCACCAGATTAAAGGGTCGTCGAAGGGAGAGATGAAGATCCAGGCAGGGTTATTTGCCACTAGTTGCTGTCCATACTCAATACTCTCATTCAGCGCCTGGGAAGGGCACATAAATCATTGTTATTAAAAAAACAAGCAGTTTCAGATACTCATGTTCACTGTTAACCCTCGTGCTGCCTTCGGGTCACATGACCCAAAGGTTCATAACGAACCATCGTTGTGTTTACCCAATTTTACCCAATACAAAAACAAATTAAAATAATTTTCTTTTAACCTTTGCAATGTGGGGGGTCTGAGACAGCCTAGCTGTTAAAAGAAAATGCTTCACTTTGTCTTTGTATGCGGTAAATTTGTCGCAATACAACGGTGGGTCACAATGACTGATGGGTCAGAATGACCCGAAGATAACACAAGGGTTAATGCTCCCTGACTCATAAACATTGATCAACCTGACGTACCCTCTCTTGTGTATTATCTACTCTGAAGTGTTAGGTAATGCACTTGGTATTGTATCGTTTAATGGCGAACTGCTGTCCTAATACAGTATCTGTGGAGTGGACCTCTGACATTTACATTTAGTCATTTAGCAGACGCTCTTATCCAGAGCGACTTACAGTAAGTACAGGGACATTCCCCCGAGGCAAGTAGGGTGAAGTGCCTTGCCCAAGGACACAACGTCATTTGGCATGAACCAACAACCTTCTGATTAATAGCCCGATTCCCTAACCGCTCAGCCACCTGACTCCCTACCTTGCCATGGATGATGACGTTAGCGCCCTCGTCCTTCAGCCTGTCCACCGTGGCGTTGGGGGTGACACTGGGGACCACGACGGTGGCGGGGACTCCGAGTTTCCGGGCGGAATAGGCCGCTGCCATTCCAGCGTTTCCACCTGTGTGATGAGGAGTTAAAGAAACGTCACAAAACATCCAAAGTCGCATGTAGAGCCCTAACACAACCGTGACAATCATGCTTGAAATGATGTTTTTACACATTTTTACATATTTTTCTTAGGTTACGTAACATCCTCATTGCATGTACTGTGGCTGTTATCAAATCCGAAGACTCTGATTGGTTGCTCACCTGAACAACAGACGAATCTCTCGCAACCTCTTTCAGCCCACTGCAAGACAAAGCAAAGAAGCACATGACTCACTCAAGTCCCCCACTCCACGGGCACTGGGCACTACAGAAACAAACCCATGCCACCAGATTGCCATGCCAACACAGCCAGACTTCCTCAAACTGGTCTGAACTGGTACCAGTCGGAACACACAGTGCCGCATAGAACCCCCCCTTTCCTCTCACCCCCTCCCTCGTGGCCCATAACTGCCGAGTGCCCTAGGACAACTGACTAGCCAAATCACATCCCCGGGCCATTTTACTTGATATATATCCCCCCCACCCCCTCCACCCCCCCCTCCAGTCCGTACAAACAGAGCCTGAAGGAACTTATCGAGTAGCGTTGACACTCACGGTCTTGCAAAGGTGTCCGATGCCCCGGATCTTGAAGGAGCCGGTGGGCTGGGAGGAGTCCAGCTTCAGGTAGACAGAGGTGCCGGCCAGCTTGGTGAGGGGCAGGCTCTCCCTGGCTGGGGTGGCTACGTGGAGGGTCTCCTGGGTCTTCATCTCTCTGTCGTCTCTACTGGACACGACCAAGACACACCCGTCAACCTTCACATTAACAACCAGCTTTCACGTCAACTCTCACTGGTGATGAACATGGTATGTGACACTGCTGATTAACTGCTGGTCCACGGATTGCTGATAACAACTATTACTGTCTGGTGACACTTGTTTAACTACTGCAGTGTGCTATGTACTACTGTAACAAGTTAGTAGCATTTACATTTTTATTACAGTAGCTTACATTACATACATATATGCTCATACACTTTAACACCACATAGCAAACCGCTACTTCAGGAAAAAAAAGTTCACAGCCAGTATAATAACTGAAGTGTAAATTATTTAATCTGAGATATAATTGTATAAAGTGTCTTGAAATTCAATCTTACCAGATCCGGTTTGTAGAAATAGCAATAAAGAGGTTCGTAAGTCGAATAGTCAGTTAAAAATGTGCCTTTTCTCTAGACAACATCTTGAATCATTATATACCTGCTCTCGTGGGCTTGTCACTGGGAATCCACCTCCTCAACCAATCAGCGTTGGGAACTCCTCTGTCTTCAGACCACGCCTGACAGGTGGAGGATGAGAGCTGGTGTCGCATCTGTCACCGAATAAGGAATTTCAGTCTGACCGTTTATCACTGTTACAGTGTATTACATAACAGAAACGGAGATAGTCTGGTCTAATGGTCGACCCAGATCCTTTTGTCAGAGCAGCGTATAATTTAAAGGCAGAAGAAAGAAGAACACTTAAGTATCTACTTTACTTTTTAACAAATACGATCAATAAAAGTTTAGCAAACAAAATAAAAAACCTTAAAACTCTTAATTACGTTAGTCGAATTTTGTTGAAATATAAATACTAAATGTCCATAGTCTTGCTTTTGTTAGCATTGTTGTTGTGATTTGACATTTTAAATTATTGTTTGGGTGACTCATTAAAAACTTGTGAGACACAGCATATTTTCTAATATGGGTCATAGCGGACGTTATATCTCAAAATGAATGTACCAGCCAATTATACACGAGGTTCTCTACTGTGACGGTTTCAGCTGAAGAGGCCGGTGTAGGCTATAGCACACCGGGGGATTACCAAAAGAGTCGGTACTATTTTGGATCCGATAGGCTACTACCAAAAGTGGACGGGTTCAATGGTGCCAATGGCAGACGAGTATCCTAATGTCAGGCAACTGTCATGTTGACTGCTCGAACTCGATAGATCCGGATTGACGACTTAAACCTGACATATCCGCCTTCGGGTCCCAGAAAAGGTCACTGAAGACGTTGCTGGTTGCTGCTTTGCGCGCTGGTATCTAACGCGCTCTGTCGGTAGAGTTTAACCGCTGATCCAGACAGTGCATCACCGTTGTTCTGTAAACAGTTAGACACACTCACAAACTCAGAATACAATTGTGGGATATTAGTTGAATTTTTGTTAGCCTACAGAACAAACCCGTATATGCCGAGTCAGTTTGTTACAATAGGGCTTTATGCAGATCCTTGCAATTAGTTTTTTTCCTGAATCACTTTAGATGGCGGTAAACTGATGTTAGTTACTGACAACAGAACAATAAGCGTTTCTCATCAGCAAACTACTTTAGGAGTTCAAAAGGGTAGACAGCGTCCTCTTGTGGCCAAAATACGAATTAAACAAAAAGAGAAGACGTGGAACGAAATCTACTCTAAAGGGATAGTTCACCAAAAATGTTTGCTGACAACCTACCTACATGCTCGTTTTATGTCTACTATGCTGTACTGTTTTATTTTATGTTGGCCCACAGAGTTGCTGGTTAATAGGTCTACTGACGTAAAATTCAGAAAAGGTGATCTCCGTCTGCAGGGGGAAAAAGTTCCTCAACACTAAACGATACAGCCACAACTGATCGATCACCTGTGCCTGGTGTTAGCATTCATTATATTATTAAACAACTTGTTACCCTTTTTTTCACGGTAGATGTCAAACGATTAGGGTACTTGAATTCAGCTATTATCACTGAATGTAGTAAAAGCCTAATATTATTTACTACACAATTCCATTTGTGTTTGGCTGCACCCCAAAGCTTTGACATCTCCTCACTGGACGGAACCAGTACTTAGTTTGCTCAGCCTAATAATATCCGATACGAAATCACTTTAGGCGATTTTGACTTTATTCGGGTCCAATGGGTTGGACTATAGGCTACTAGGTTAAGGCATGGGAACCTGAGATACGGTCTCTGTAGAGTAGGCTACAGACTGTAGAAATCCGCTATGGCAACTGGAGAAAGAGAGGAAAAAAAAAGGAAAAAGACTGACAATATGGCGCACTGTGCTTGAGAAAACTTTGTGCAACGCACACAAACCACATATGATCTTGCGTTTGATACCGTTTGTAGACACTCGTGCAGTTGATCAACACCGTTTTTTGGAAAGAGTCGAAGACTTTTGAGTTTAAAACTAGACTGTGTCCATGAAGCTGGTCTATAACGGGATGAAAGAGCCCGTTTCAAAAACCGAGTAGCATACAACACAGACAGGATGGAGAGGCAAGCGACTTTAAAGGAAAAGGTAAATACATCACGAACTAACACGATCCTCCATATTTTATGATCACTTCATCCAATATAGTCAACTATTTATTTAAAATAAGATGTAAATTGAAGAACATGTCATTTCTTTTCTTCGACTGACCACAGAATATCTCCTACTGTTACGTTGCAGAGCATCGTAGTCTCGTAAACTTTCTATCGATTTTCCAGTCGTGCATACTGAAGTAGCGGTTGGCTATCTTTGTTATTGAAAGCCGGATGTGTTTAGATATTTATTGACTGAATTTAATGGCTTCATACGACAACACTGATCTCTAAATAGTTCCAAGTAACTATAAGTACAGTGTGCGCTACACTATAACGGTGATATAAGTCACATTTTTGGGGTTTATGTAGCTTGGCCACTTTTTCGCAGTATGTTTGTAAACACCTCCGTTGTGTTTTAGAACTTACATCTAAGGATTTAGTGTTGTGAAAAGCTTACGACTTTCAGAGGATGTTTCAGAAAACCTCACCAGGATCCAGTTTAAAGACTTTCACACCCCTAATTATGCTTGTGAATCTATACCTGCTGTTGGCACGTTGTATGAATGTGTATATAGGCATGCGTGTGGGCCTCTGTTTTTCCTCTTGTTATTGTCTACAAGACCACTACCGCAATACAATAGAGACTCAGGACATGTTATCGGTTTCTTTTCCTCTCTCTCCACCCCTCCTGCCCCTGTGCCACACCAAAACAAACAGGTCATTTTACACAGTGGATAGCATGCTGCAACACATTTACATGTTACTTACCATCCCGTCGTTAGGTCGTTAGGTCGTTAGGTGAGGTTTACAGCGCAGTGGAGGGCTTGTTGTTACCCTCATCTATCATGTCACCAGATAGCTCCCTCATCCGAAAGCTCTCAACACTAATACACTGGTAAACACACAGAGATATACCCACCCTCCACTCCCTCCTCCTTCATCAAACTACATCTCAGTTTGGGATCGCCCCTCGGTTCGTGTCCCGTTAGATCCTAACCAATCTCTAATGTCACAAGGAAGCAGGTTCCTGCAGCGTCAAGTGTCATGTTGAAAGTAGGACTAAATCACCTGTAGTGTCATGTTAGCTTAGCCCTGCTCCAGTCTGGGTTCTGTGGAGGTGTTGGACCACAGCGGACTGGGCCTGTTCATCTGAGATGACCAGACAGACTCATCCAGCCCGGTCTTAGATGGAAGTCTGGAAACTTTGACACATAACACAACGTAGCCAGCTCTGGTCAACCGACCCAAAACGTCCTCACTGGCCATTCACTCATGAAGTCTACTGCTTTAATCCTGGAATACATTTAGTCATCATTTACCTATGTAAAAATATGTCCTTGTTTTTAAAGATATCTTTCGAGGGGGCATTTGTCATGCTTTATTGAGTGGTTTAATTGAAGTGTGACAGGAAAGGCAGCGAGAGAGAGCGAGAGAAAGAGGGAAAGAGAGAGAGAGAGAGAGAGAGAGAGAGGGGGGGGGGAGGTAGGAACAGAGAGAGAGTAGAAGAGAGAGAGAGTGAGAGAGAGAGAGAGGGGCAGACATGTAGCAAAGGGCCACGGCCGGATCCAAACCTTGGGCACCCTGTCCTTGTCCTAACCGATGAAACCTGCTCTTTCCCCCCAGTTTTCGATCTTCGGCTCTCGCACGGTGGGCCGAGCCCAGCGCCGCGTGCCGGAGGAGGGGCCGGGTGGTGGGCTCAGCAAGGCCGAGTTCATGGACAAGGTCCGCCAGAGCCACGAGGCGTGCCAGCGAGGGGACTTCCAGGGAGCCGTGAGCCTCTACAGCGATGCCCTGCGGGCCGACCCGCAGAACTGCATCCTCTACAGCAACCGCTCTGCCGCCCTCCTCAAGCTGGGACGCCACCAGGCCGCGCTGGACGACGCCTCCACAGCCCGCTCGCTCAACCCCAAGTGGCCCAAGGTAAGCTGATCTGCACAGCACACCTGACACCTAGGAGACAGGGAACAGCCAGGACCCACGCAGGAGAGCGAGCGCACAGGCAGAGAGGGAGCAGGCTGAGGCAGGCACACTCTGGATAAACACCTCGGGCTCGGCTCTTATAGATTTCACACAGGTTCTGGTGATAACCGTAAACATTTTCATAATATTACAGCATCTCATGTGGTTTGTGGATTGTAAATAAGGCTAATCCCAGTCCAGCTGAAACGTCTGTTTAATACGTCTGCAGAAACCGAGGATGTCTGCCTGTTGTAGCCAACAGTCTTTGCCAAAATCGCTTTCCTTTCTCCCCTTGATACGCCAGTACAATGAACTCTTTGTGATCCCTGATTAGGTGACGGCCAGGCTAATCCAAGCCTACTTCGTTTCCGGTCTTAACGTATGAAACATTTGATCAACACTATTATTTTGATTCGCCGGTTAGCCTCTCTGCTTCCACAGTGCACAAGTGTGTCTCTTGTCTCAATGTACAAAGAGCATTTGTTTGCGATTGGTCTTTTTCCTGTTCATGATTGTAATAGCTATCTTGTACCAGTTGAATCTCTACACCTTCCTGTGTTACCACTAGAGGGCAGTCTTGTCAAACCGCCTGCTGTGTAGCAGACCATGGGGGAGTCTAGCCTATTGGCATCCGCACTGTTATTTTGGTGAATTGATGGTCATGTAAGATACTGACATCCATTATATATAAAGCTTTCACTGCAAGAACTGCTTGAGTAACTGTCAACTAGATATTCTAGGTTTTAAGCCCGGAATTACTAGGTGTTGCTGTCAAGTGTGATGTCGTCAAGTGTGATGTCAGTCATACAGTGCTATGCCTGTCATGGATCACCAAGTAGCAATCAATATTTAATTTTAGTAGAGAATAGAAAGAAGAAAAATAAATCAAGTCGCTTGTGGAAATACGGCAAAGAAGCCCAACCTTTATCTTAGCGCACTTGCAAACACAATGATTCGGTTGGGTGAAAATGATTTCCAATCTCTTCATCTTTTCAAGATGGTCTGTTATCAGTAAAATACAGATCTCTAGAGGAGTGTTGATGAGGAGTGGATTGTTTCCTAAGCGCTGTCTCCACATCACCTGTTGGGACTATTAAACCAGCCATCGGGCATTGTTCGTCTCAGACACAGTCCCTTACATCCAATCCCATCTCCAAAGCCAGGATGTTTGATGAAGGAGAGGAGGAGGGAGGGGGGAGGAGGGGGGAGGAGGGAGGAGGAGGGGGGAGGAGGAAGTGGGAGGGGGTGGGATTAACGCAGTGGACCGTGCAGGTATTTAGATCCTGTGTGAGTACATATTTATCATCAATCATCCCTCCCCATGAGCACTGCTCTGGATGGGGCTGTCAGACACTGACAGGACGGGCTGTGGTTCCCCACGCTCTGCCAGGCAGCCCCCCCGTCCACCCACTCCCCCCCCCCCTACTGAAGACCCCGGCAACGGTTGCCTGGGAGAGCAGAGTAACTTCTGTCTAATCTGTCAACTCAGCCTCTGGAAGTCTCTCTCTCTCTCTCTCTCTCTCTCTCTCTCTCTCTCTCTCTCTCTCTCTCTCTCTCTCTCTCTCTCTCTCTCTCTCTCTCTCTCTCTCTCTCTCTCTCTCTCTCTCCTGCTGTCTCTCTTCTCCTCTCTCACTCAGTCACTCACTCACACACACACTCTCTCTCTCTCTTGCTCTCTCTCTCTTTCTCTTTGTGTGTCTCTCTCTCCTAGCTCTCTTCCTCTTTCTGCCTGTCAGCTTCTCTCGCCGTCCTTTTGTGTATTTCTCTCTCTCTTTCTCTCTCTTTGTTGCTATATGTGTCTTTTTCTCTATCTGTAAAGGAGAGAGTAACTGTGCAGTAATGACCCCAGACAGCTTGAGGCTCCAGTCTCTGTGTGAGGCGAGGCCAACACGAGCGCTGAACGAGCTGTCGACTGTCTGACAAGCACAACACGACTGGGAGGATCTGGATGCTCGTGTGGATTTGTGGACTGAGAGATTGAGAAAAGGCTTTACTTCTTGGCAATGAAATCAAGGCACATCCACACACACAAACACTTGCTTGCAGTTTTAGACTGAGCTATGTTTTGTATAGTTATAAAGGTAAACACCACATCTTAAGATGTGAAGGAGTGTTGTGTACTCACTGACCCATTATCCATGTGATGTTGTCACCAGTGTGAGAGTGTGTGTGTGTGTGTATGCATGCATATGTGTATGTGAGAGTGTGTGTGTGTGAGTGTGTGTGAGCATGAGAGAGTGCGTGTGTGTGTGTGTGTGTGTGTGTGTGAGAGTGTGTGTAAGTATGAGAGAGTGCGTGTGTGTGTGTGTGAGAGTGTATGTGTGTGTGTGTGAGTGTCTCAGGTGATACATCTGGCCTCCTGCCCGCTCCTCTCCTCCATCTGCTCTCCAGCTCAGCCCTCAGAGGCTGCAGTGACAGGTTAAACCAACAGCAGCCTGCTCACGTGTTCTCAACCCTACTGCTGCTCGCTAGCTTGGGAGCACAGCCCCCGGGGAGGCTGGGGGAGGCTGGGGGGGAGGCTGGGTGAGGAGGGGCAAGGCTGGGGGAGGAAGGGGAGGCTGGGGGGAGGCTGGGGAGGCTGGGGGAGGAGGGCGGAGGAGGGGGCAGGCTGGGGGGAGGAAGGGGAGGAAGGGGAGGCAAGGGAGGCTGGGGGGAGGCTAGGGGGAGGCTGGTCAGGAAGGGGAGGCTGGGGGAGGCAGGGGAGGCTGGTCAGGAAGGGGAGGCTGGGGGAGGCAGGGGGAGGCAGGTCAGGAAGGGGAGGCAGGGGGAGGCTGGCTAAGACCAGGAGCGAACAGGTGAGTCTGGCAGAAGAGGAGGGATGTGGGGGGAGTCTGGGGGGGACTGGCAGGTCTGTGTCAGGGGATCCTTCCCTCAGCATCTTAGATACGGATCCTCTTGTCAGGGTTTGTTTAATCTCCTCAGGCTGGCGGAGCTGCCGGGCGGGGCTGCCGTCCACAGTGACGAGCTGCCACTCTGTCCTACCTTAACTTACAGTGGTAACAGTAGCTGTCCTCCTGTGTGTGTTGGTTCACCTGTCCCTCACGCTGGGGGGGGGGGCTTGGGGGGGGGGGCGGAGCTGGGTTTAGGCTCACCCCTCACCCACTCACCCTCTCCTCTCACCCACCATCACCCCTCACCCAATCATCCCTCACCCTTCAATTCTCAACCCTCACCCATCTCAAACTCCGCTCTGCTTTCATGTGAGACAGACCCACCTGTGTGTAATCCAGCTGTCCTGATGTGACAGCGTGTTAAACCAGCTCTCATCTGATCTCCGCGTGTGACAAGAATAAAGACCAGGACCTGAGATGTCGGGGCCAGGCTCTGTGGCTCCCTGCCTCTCCTCCCACACTGAAAGATTTATCTCCCCCCTCCGCGTTGACCTACTCCAGTCTCTCTCTATTCCAGTCTCTCTTCTCCGGGGAAACTGGGACAGAGCTGGAGCAGTAGGTAGGTCACATGTTGCGGGCTTCGGGCGTTTGATTCTGTGGAGCGTCGAGGAGCTTGTCGCTCCGGTGTGGTGTTTTTACTTGAGCTCTTTACTTTGTCATGTAACTCCACGATTACAAGCGTCAACTTGGGACTACTGTTCTTCGTTTGATGTGCCCTAAGTAGGCTTTTTGTATTTTGTTTTATAGTCTTGTATCTGTTTCTGTTTTGTATGTATTGGTGCGAAACCAATTATCCTCCAGGTACGAACAAAGACAGAGAACTTAGAAGGTTTTGTATTTGTGGTTGTTTGTGGCTCCTCCCAGTGGTTCCTAACACACACAGTGCCTTCATGGTGAATACAAATCCGAATGGAAGCTTCCAATCTTCTTTGTGGATGAAAAGGAAGTCAGACCGTGATGTCATTTCCTGTCTTTCTCCCAGAGTGGATGTTGGCTTCCTGTGCCAGTGCCAGAGTAGGATTTGGAACAAGGTCTCCCCCCAAGCTCTACCCCCTCTAACCCCCCTCTCCCCCCACCCGCCCCTCCACCCCCTCACCCCTCGGTTCCAGCCCAGGCTTGCTCCAGAACCCAGCATACATAGAGGGAGAGAGAGAGGGAAAGAGACGAAAAGAGGGAGTGGGGGAGAGAGGGAGAGAGAGGGAGAGAGAGAGGGAGGGGCAGAGAGAGAAAAGAATGAGAGAGAAAGATGGAGAGAGCGAGAGAGAGAGAGAGAGAGAGATAGAGAGAGAGAGCGAAAGACAGACAAAAAGAGAGAGAGGGATAGTGAGAGAGAGAGAGAGAGAGAAAGAGAGAGAGAGAGAGAGAGAGAGAGAGAGAGAGAGAGAGAGAGAGAGAGAGAGAGAGAGAGAGAGAGAGAGAGAGAGAGAGAGAGAGAGAGAGAGAAAGAGAGAGTCATGAACCACTAATAAGAGGGTCCCAGTTAGGCTCTACCCAGCCAAGGATTGAACTAATGAACAAATCAAATGAATAACATGTAATTACAGGAAGGCTGGCGCTAGTGGGCACAAACCTGGAATTATCTGTCTGGAAACAGTGTGGAACGACAGGAACAGCCAGCTTGGCTGTTCCCTGGGGAAGTGGAGGCCTCAGTCCTGCTGGATGTGTACGTTAACCGGTATTAGAATAATCTTGTCGTGGGTGTCGTTGGCGAGTTGAAACTGCAACCACACACCAAGCCTGCAATTTCAAGTCTTCCAAAGCTACATCAGCCCTGTAGATGATGGATGCAAGATGGAAGCCTCACGTGATCAACGACCTCATGACTGGCGTATATCAGCTACATCAACATATGACTGTGTGACGGGCGGCTGGAAGATTGACTGGAACTTCCTTGTTGCGTTTTAAATCTGGGCTCTTCCATCCTGCTGTGTTTTATCAGCCTAGTGTGTAGGCGACGACTTCCTATCACTTCTCCCCCCTCCTCCTCCCCCCCTCCTCCCCTCCCCCTCCTCCTCCTCCTCTTCCTATACCTCTGCAACATCCCTGTCTGCTTTTGTCGTCAGCGCCCAGACTGGTTACATCACCGTGTGTGAGAGATAGAGGTACTTACGCTGGAAAACCGGGACTTAAGGTCGACGCTGAACGAAATAAAACCAGTGGTGTTTGACGGTTCGGGGGCGTGTCCACGCCCACCAGGAGCCTGGTGTCAGATGATGTAACAGGAGCGGACATATGAGGCTGGCCTCTCTCCTGACCTCCTGCTGTGATTGGCTGGAACGTCGGGCCGTCCAGGGGAGAGCAGCAGTATGAGGCTCAGCTGGAGATGTCACCCTGATGATGTCCTGTTGGGCCTGGACAGCATGGATTTGTGTTTACTGAGCTACTGGTGCTGTCCAATCAACAACAACGGTTACTGCGGTGTTTCTTAACCAGGTTTATCCAGCCCTTCTCGTACTGCAGAGCTGTTTACTGAGACCAGGGGAGGGGTGGGGGGGGGGGTGAATGTGCAGCTAATTCCTTTTCCAGGTGGCAGGTCACCTTCTCTGGACATGTGAGCAGAGACTCTTCCTTTAAGTCGTTAATAGGGGAACTTTCATGTTTTATTGGACAGAGAAAGGATGAGGTAGACGAGAGAGAGAGAGAGAGGGGAGAGAGAGACAGAGAGAGAGGGGGAGGGGGAGAGAGAGAGAGAGAGTGTGTGCTCAAAGCATTCAAATTCTCAACTCTCTTGACTCTCTCACCCTTAAAGATGTCCTTCATAACACCCAGGATTAAGTCCTGTCGACAGCGTGTGAGTTGAGACGGCCGTCAGTGTCGACGTCACTCCGGAGAGCTGCGCCATTGGAAGCCAGGGTGTTTCTGAACGTGTTGTTAAATGACGCGTGGAAGGTCATTATTTCATTTAAAGCAAACTTCCAAGTGTCACTTACGTTCAAATAAAACTAAGACCCGGGCCGCGATCATGCTTGAGTTCAAGCGTGACCTTCTCTCACTGCGAGCCCAGCATTTAAGGTCAATATTCGACAGTAATTAGAGTTAACTCCTATGCACTGAAATGTGTGATTCATTACTTCATAAGCAGCTTAGCAACGTGCTACCACAGACGTTGAAAGATGGATGCGGCCATCGCGGCTGGGTGGGAATATGAAGAGCCGTCCGTATGAAAGCAGAACAGCATGAAAGAAGGATCTTCCTTTTCTGTTGGGACGTCTCCCAGTGTAATAGCCTGCAGCCTAATCCATTCATCTTAAGTGCCTTTCTCTGATCTCGTCCTTTGTTTAGAGGCAACTAAATAACTCACTTGTGTCAAGTTATTATAATTAGCTGTTTGAGTGTCTGTACAGGACCCAGATACTTCCCTATAATTCCTTCTCTCCGTAATGAGTTTTATAGGAAAAAAAAAACACCAGCCACACCAACAGCAAATGGAAACGCCTCGGGAGACATATTAGCTGACAAACCATGGAATGCAGGTGGCGTGTGTGTGTGTGTGTGCGCGTGTGTGTGTGTGTGTGGGGCTGACAAATGCATCTCATGGTTATGGAGACAGGTTCTGGTGCTCAACCAAAGGCATTTTCATTTTTCAGGTGGTCAGGCAATTAGTTTGACACGCGCTAGATACAATGCCCATCCTGAGGACATAATTAGGGTGTGATATTAATTATAACGTATAGCCCCTCCAACAGAGAGATGCGACTGTGGTATCACAACTGTGAGTCTTACTGTAGTTCTATCTGAGGTGTCGTCATTCCGGCTGTGGAGAAATAGTAGAGTTTTGTAGAGAGAGAGAGAGAAAGAGAGAGAGTGACTGTGAAAGAGAGAGTGTGACTGTGGGAGAGAGAGAGAGAGGGAGGGAGAGGGAGAGGGAGAGAGGGTGACTGTAAGTGAGAGAGAGAGAGAGAGAGAGAGAGAGAGAGAGAGAGAGAGAGAGAGAGAGAGAGAGAGAGAGAGAGTCAAGACAACAAGAGGATGGTTTCTGACTGCAGATGGCAGCAAACAGACTTGCAGTCTCCCCCTGGAGACTGCAACAGCAAATTGCATTTTTCATTAAGAAAAATATATTTAACGGCCTCATCCTGGTTATTAGAAAAGCTGTCCCACTCACGTTTGAACGGCAATATACAGACATCTGCCCAAGACTTGCCTCAACCGAGATCTAGCGGAGGTCCGTGCAAGACATCTGAGAGGGGGTGGTGGATGTAGAGAAGGTCAAATCAAATTTGATTGTACAGCCCTTTTTTACAAGCCGTGTCCACAGAGGGCTCCACGCAATATGTTATGCTCACATATTAAACATATCACATATTCTGTGCATCGAACTGCTCCTGGACCAACGTACGACCCTCAAAGAAGGATATGTTGAAGCTGTCGCTGTGGTAACTTCACATTGTGACACGTCGGTGACAATTCAGAAGCAACTTCCCTGTTGGCCTCGTCCGCGATCCGTTCCTCACACACACACAATGTCCAGTTTACGGTGTTTCACTGAAAACCCCACCCAACCAAAGTCACTTTTTAGAAACCAGAACGACCCCTTTGACCCTTGACCCTGCGAGGAGACTCTCCAAGCCTCCACGGTCCTGAGAACGTCGTGTCCAACGCCGGCGGGAAAACAGGACACCGGTGAGGAAGTTAGTGGTCAAAGCTCGGAAGTTCACTGTGTATATACTGTAGGCAACAGAAACATGCTATTTTGGGCTAATCTGACTCGGTGGAACGTTCCTTATCGATAAACACACCAGCTGAAAAGTGCTCTGTTAACGCTCTGCTGATAAACAGTTGTTTATCTTATTACATTTGACCGTGTTTACTTGACCAAGCTCTGTAATGCTGGTCTGTAGAAGAGCAGGCTGCCTACTGTTATTGGCCGGGTTTACCAGATTCGTTAAGAAGCTCTTAACGCTAAGAGCTTCTTAGGAGCGTTCTAGAGCGTTCTTAGAATGCTCTAGAACGCTCTTAGCGTTAAGAGCTTCTTAACGAATCTGGGAAACCCGGCCAATATGTGAACAGTTTCTGTGGAGTGTCTACTCATGCACAGTGATCCACAGCATGTCTGTCTGTCTCTGTGTGTGTGTGAGAGAGAGATAGTGTGCAGGCGTATAACTGTGCTGCGTAGATGTGTGTATGGCCTTGCACACCCGACCATGTTGCTTGTCTATATCAGTGTGTTCACAATTCCACTCTCTTAACAGAGGCGTGCCAAGACCACTCCAAAATCATTTTATGTAGAATTATACTCATAATTGTTGATTTGTGTCGGTTCAGCCACTGCGCATCATATAATCTGAACATGTTTCTCGCATATTACCTTTTAATGTAGCAGACCCTCATGTTCCAAGTTGTTTACTCATCTGCACTGGATTACCAGCACATATTTAAATATAAATACATCTCAGATCAGAATGCTTTTGATTACATCCACATTTTCCTTTGACTCTCATAAATAGAATGAATTACTCATTCAACCTAAGCCAAGGCATGTTTATTTACCATGCAGACTCTTTTTATTTCTTCCTTCCAGGCGATTTCATCTTTGTGCTTCACATAATTGCATATTTGCATCCATCTCTGGCTGCTGGAGCGGGTCTGGAAGCAGAGACACTCATGTCTCCAGGTTTCGCTGTTTCAGTATTCGGGTTTCACACCAGGCCTGCGTGCCTGAGAAACACTTGCCGTCGGTGCAGATTGTTTAACAGAAGCGCTAACAGACTCTCTCAGAATCAGAATCAGAATGGGTTTTATTCGCCATGAGAGTTTGCACAGACAAGGAATTTGCTTTGGCAGGAAGGTGCATGCAATCAACATATAGGGACCTAAAATTTAAATATGTGGACTATCTATACTAAGGGTACACATAAACTAGCAGTACTAAGTGGAATTTGAATTAAATAAAATCTCCACTCCACAAATCTCCACTCCTTCCTTCTCTTCTCTTCAGCCCAGCAACATGTGTGTGTGTGTGTGGCTGTCAGTAACTGTACAACATGATAGTCCTTTGGGTGCCATATATTATTCTGAAGCACAATTAATGGAGGAGGTTCATTCTTGTAGCCACACACGTGCACCACACACACACAGCACCCACACACCACGTACACTCCACACACTCAGTGCACTCAACACACCCCACACACGCACCACACACACTCAAGAACTCAGGGGGATAAACAAGCTCGAGGGACTCTGACACGATTGGGTCATAAATAATCTAGGTGTGCGGAGCAGGGAGGCAGGGGGGTTTAACACTGCCTGTACGAGCGGCCCTCAGCCTGCTGCAGGACACACCGCTCACAGCCTTACTGAACACCCACAGCAAGCACGGGCGCTTTATCTACAGTACATGTCAGTCGCCCATGGCTTTCTTTAGGTTTCAGGGGCTTCTCCTAAGCCTAATGCATTGCCAATATATACAGGGATAGTAGTTGACGCGTGAGGTAGTGCGAAATGGAAACAAAACGCAAGTCACTCTTCATTATTGTTGATACACCTTGGCTGTTCTATTGCTCACTTGTGTCAACAGAAGTGATGTGTTTTTTTGGTTGGGTACAGAATGAAACCTATTAGAATAGATGGCTGTCTCTACACAGTCCCTATAGAACACAGTCTCTATAGAACACTGTCTCTATAGAACACAGTCCATATAGAACACAGTCCATATAGAACACAGTCTCTATAGAACACAGTCTCTATAGAACACTGTCTCTATAGAACACAGTCCATATAGAACAATGTCTCTATAGAACAAAGTTTCTATAGAACACAGTCTCTGTAGAATACAGTTTCTATAGAACACAGTCTCTATTGAACACTGTTCCTATAGAACACAGTCCCTATAGAACACAGCCTCTGTCGAACCCTCAGCTGAAATTCTGATACCCCCCCTCCAATCTCTCTCCCCTCCCCCCCCCCTCCAGTCTCTCTCCCCCCCACCCCCCCTCCAGTCTCTCTCCCCCCCCCCCTCCTCCAGTCTCTCCCCCCCCCCCCCCCCCCCCCCTCCAGTCTTGCTGGTTGGGATGCAATTCTCCCCCTGTCTTATCTGGGCCACGGAGGAAGACAGCCCCCCCCCTCTCTTTTATAAAGTGGGTTTATTGGCTGTGGCAGTCTAATAAAGAGGCTGGCTCTGTGCGGAGGAGGTGAGAGTTCAAAGCTGCCGATAAGGGTGTGGATGGAGGATAAGAGGGTGAGGGGGTGGAGGGTGAGAGGGCAGGCTCAAATACCACTACCCCCCCCCCACCCCCCTCGCCTCCCCCCTCGGGGGGGGGCGACTGAAGGGAAGCGGACTGGGGGGAATACAACATCATGTTCCTGTCACTCACAGGGTAGCACTTCTTGTGGAGGAGGTGAGGGGGTGAGATATTGCACCGTTGATTAAAATGAGAGATGATACTAGAGAGGCTGATAGAGAGACAGAGGTCCCGAAGGTCCTTCTGGACGAAGGACGAATCGTTCCCCCCCAGGATGATAAGGAGACCACAACTGTGAAATACCGTTGATGCTTTTCATTTGAAAAGCGAAGAATCCTCCATTCAATACTTTTAGAAGTTAATTGTATTGACACAGTGTGCTTTCAATGGCCTTTAACGTCGATTTGGCCTGGACGTCAGCTCAAAGGATTCAGGAGTGTTTCTGTATGTAGTGCCCGAGTCCTTCAGCCCGCAGCGAAGGCCTCATGAAGTCGGCAGTGTGGGAAGAGAACGGTGAGGATGTTTCAAGGTTGTTCCCGTACTGCAGGGCTTTGTGTTGTTTACCTCTCTGGTCTCCTTCCAGACTGCTTAGTGACGCAGTCTTCCCGTCCGCTTAGGGACGCGTGCTGAGGTGGCGTGCACTCTCCGCGCGGGCGCCCGTGGGGACGCGCGTGGACGGGGCCTCGCTGACGAGGACCTCTCTGAGGCATTTCTGTTCGGGCAGATCCCGAGGACGGCCTGTTAGAAAGGGCTTACTGCTGTCGTTTTAGACCATGCTTTATTCTCTGCACAGGTGTCAAGTCTGCCTGCCCCC